>NC_052619.1:40547978-40673212 GCF_016545825.1 Eucalyptus grandis
ACTCTCTCGCTACAACAAGGTCTAAGAGGATGTCATACCAGAATTTGTCCCGGTGTCTTTGTCATATGCCGAAAACGTGCGAAAGTTCTTCAACTTCCGCAGATCCCACAGCTTAACCCCATCCTGAGCTGCAGTCTATGAAATAAATATCTAAGTCAGATGGCATGTCTAAATCTATATTGATAATAGAAGAAAGGTCAGAGGAACATGTACCGCAAGGAAGTATCCATTCTCAGAGAAAGATATGGCAGTAATTGCCCCAGTATGGCCAGAAAATGTCGTAACATTCGCCTGTTTCAAAATGAGAAACAGTTACAACAGCATGTTGCCAACCTAAAATGGACAGGAAGAGGAACCAAAAATGTGCAAGAATAAAATGACAGCTGGCAGAATTGTGGAAGTGACTGACTTATCTCAAAATGATTTAGCAAGATTGTTGAGCTATATCATGATCAAATAAATTAACTGGGACATTCCAGTGAATAGAAAATGAGGATGCCTGTCAAATCATGACATATGGAGTTCTGCCACTTACAACTTTCTTTTTTTCTAACAGCATGCCAAATTGGCATATAGTCACTAAACTAAGCATGACAAACAAAAAGCTGAAAATAGAAGGAATACTGCACATGCAAATCGTCAGGTGGATGCAAGATTGATGTATCATATTCTATACTACATGGAAGCAAAAGACTAAGAAACAACTGTGGTGAAAATGCACATTCAAACGGGGAAACAATTGTGGACCCAGCCAAAGCAATAACATTCCCTTTCAATCTCAGAAAGATTGTGAATATAGTACCTGTGTTTTTACATCCCATATTTTAACATCGGCATTCGAGGTGCCAGTACCCAGGATAAGACCATCGGGAAAGCTGCAGATGTATAACCCTCAGATCCTGAAGCGCCTTCAACCTGCAGAATGATGGAGAAAAAGCAAGGAAGAATGATCTTAGAATATCTTTTGACGAATGAGAGTAGACAACCTCAACCATTCATAATCAAAAGCACCTCAGCATTATGACCTCAAAAAAACTGCAGCAACCATACAACTGTGTTAATGCTTTAGTGATGTTCTCAGAATATCATATTTACTCAGATAATGAATTTCAAAAGTCGAGGAAAGTTGTTCTTAGAGTATTTAAACAAGGAACATTCTTTCAAAGTAAATGCATCATAAACTTAGTCACCATACGTCATCAGCTTTTGCTTAACTATAACATATGTGTTAATATGTATATATGAGTTGCAAAAGCACTGTAAGTGCAAAGCTAATGCAGTTTTTGTAGGAGCCTGCACTTTTTTCTGATCAATCATCATATATAATTGTTTTTTGCCTGAACATCCATTACACACATAATACAACTGATACAAGTTTTGCATCAATGTATGTGTAAATTCCACGCGTGCACCCTCACAGAGAGAGAGAGAGAGAGTTTGAGACCTGAGTAAGACATAAACCAGTTGAAAACTCATAAAAGCACCATGTATTATCGAGAGATGCTGTTGCAAAGTAGTTATTTGTAGCATGAACGGTGATTGCTTGCACCTGAAAAGATGAATAATTACATCACACATCAATCACAAATAGGGGATATGCCATAATAATCTGCCAATGAATTTTTCAAGCAAAATTGTTTAGGACAAAGTTGCGCACCCTTAGGTAAAAAAATTCTTATTCCAGAAAGTTTTCTTTTGATAGTTGCTATGATATCCCAGGATTTTCTCAGTAATTATGACTATCATCAGACACCATATCAGCATCCCACTAGCATCCACAGTCAAATCTTGCAAATTTTAAGTTGATCGCTATTAACTACATGATGCCAGCAACATAATTAGATAGTTCCATCCCCAGAGGATATCAGAAAATAAAAAAGCCGCTTCTCCAATCAAGAATTACTTCTTTAATATTAGCTCAAATGAAGCAACATTAAGATAAGCCAATTTGAAAAGCAAACCAACATTATAGTAAATCAAGCATCATACGCACAGCATCAGACCTACAACCATTCTGATGCTGATACACGATTTTCACCACCAGAATCAGAAGTTTGAAGGAAGAGGATGTTGGAAAAGGGCAGGAAGAAGATCACACGATCATTGCAGAAAAAGAGTAAAACATAGTTTGCAGTTCAACTTATGTTCATATTAATAAAAGACACATATGCATAAAACAAAGTTGCTCAAAATGCATCATCGCTTAATTTAGTTATTACAGTCTTCACAAGAATTATCATCCAAAGAACACATATGACATTTACAGAAACATGGATATTCATTATCCAGTACAGATTTGCAGTCCAATTATGAGTCTTGTAACAGAGCTCTAATTCAGAAGGCATGGCACATTTTTTACTGAATCACAAAAAATTGCAGTTGTCAAGAAGTTAGCATAATTCATTCCAAGCTGAGAAGATATTGTCCCAATCCAAAGAAGTACCAATCCCATTGAAAGAATAATGCGAAGTAGATTATCTGATGAGTAGTTGTTTTCCTATGTAGGAGAGCATTATCAATTACTTTTGAAGGCCACTTCATTAGCAGCCAATGAGGTGCTTGGTATCACAATGCAAGAGGGCAGGCTTGTAATAATATATCTCCTCTGGGTTTGGTTTATTCATTTAAGGGAGAAAGGTTCAATTATGTGCGTAAGGACAACGTTCCTTGGCTTTGCAATGCTTCATGAAGGAATGGACTATCTCATCAAAGCTCAAAGTTTTGAGCAAAACCAAAACAAGAACATAACTTGAACCACTGAAAATCTTGGTTCAGAATAGTTTACAAATTTTAAACTATCCTTTGAGTTTAAACAATCAGGCCAAACACTTATAAGAAGTACGAACACCACATATGTACAGAAGCACCATATCATATCAGGTCATAAAGTACTTACAAATGAATAGTTCTGACTATTCATTTCTTTTTTTTTACCCTTTATTAACCTAGCATGAAGAAAGAAGATCCATTACTAACCCAAACCAATACCTAATGTCAACTATAGACAACCCAAACACCTCATCACTTCAGTTTTTCACTATTGTCAGGATCATATATTGCCTTGTCCTTAGAATAGGTCATGAAAGTTTGATTGTCCCGTTCTTCAGTCATTAGAATAAGGAGAACAGGTGTTGGTTAAACTAGATCATAAAAGTAGCCAAAAAGACCAGGAATTTTTCTTTCCTAAGCCCTTCACAGGCCCTTCAAGAGTCTTCCAACGGGCATAACATACTGCGAGTGCTTTTCCTGGGATAAAGCTCTGAGGACATACCTATTGTGAAACATACTACAGGGTTATTTTTTATAGGTAAACTGTGAGCAGGAGAAACGCAATTCAGGCGGTGAGGCATGTACCAGCCTCCAAAGAATCCCTACCTCATACATTTTGAGACACCCCAAGGCACTCAAGCATTGTAGCACTTGACAGTGGTGTCTGCCCATGACCTCATTATGGCAGAAATTAAATATATGAAGTTGATCAATTCAAATAGTAAGACCTAATACATTTCACTCAGCAGATGAGAAAAGCACTTCTATGCAGTAATTTGCCAATCCACCTCATAGAATTAAGCTAATGTTCTTATTAATTGATTTCACTTCTATGTAGTACATTGTCAATCCACCTCATAGAATTAAGCTAATGTTCTTATTCATTGATTTTATTTCTTAGAAACCTTTTTACCTATTTTCCTCTAAACTTCCAAGCTGCTGAACTGTCCAGCTCTTTTCCAGGAAACAAATACGCATGCACACACGCGCACGCAAACGATGGATGCAGTATAATGGAAATCAATACCAAGCTTACGAATGGACAGAAGACGGCTTCATTATGCCCCAAAATTTGTGGCAAGAAAACCATTCAAAGACTCCCAAATCCTCTCATTTTAACAGATGGATGTAGTATACTGAAATCAATACCAAACTTACAAATGGACAGAAGACGGCTTCATTATGCCCCAAAAATTGTGGCAGGAGAACCATTCAAAGACTCTCAAATCCACTCATTATTATGCCATTCGTTTTTTTTGTAAGTCTTTTATTCAAATGCACAACCACCTCAGGAATAAAATCATTCTACCACTTGAAAATAACAGTCATAATTAGGCTTAGAACAATTCAAAAATTTCCCTCGAGAACTCCGAGCTCGCAGCACACCCACCAGTACCAAATTTACTTCCAAGATCAAGAAATTCATAGTTTAAACCTTATTTTAATGATCTATTTTCCTGAAAAGAATGATGAAACCCATCCAATAAACACATTTAGAAAGTAAGATGTGTCGGTGGCTTCTTCACCAAAAAAGGTACAAGAATAAGATTGCCCCAGTCCCATCAAGCCATCACCCTAGATTAAGTTCTACTAGATTCCTCCGACTCTATAGCACTATAATGTGAAACACAAAATTGAAACTGTCTTAGGTGATCCTTCATTATCTGCTAGGTTTATTATGGCATTAAAACAGCACATATTAAAAATATACCCAACTAAAAACCTAATTACTCACTGGAAATGACAAACCTTAGATAACACAGTTTAAAATCAAATCTACTGGGTGTAACAAGCTATTCAGTTGAACATCTAATCCTCAGATGACTGCAGCAAAGAATCTAAGCCAAGGTTACAATACAGCTCAACAGTGTTCACACCATCATCCTAATAATTGAGGCAGAAACATGTGGTCGCACAAAGAGTTAATATTGCAGGTATTCTTAATCAACCTAACAAATATTCCCAGAAGACATCCACTTAAATCAAAACACCATATCAGACCATGCACAAGATAAATCACCATGTTCTTAGGCAAGCTGGCAGACAATAAGCTGCACAGTTAAACTGCACATAAATGATGAAGAAATTACCATCACTACACATCAAAATCATGTCTTTAGTTCCCAATAAAAGACTAGATTCTGTTGCTTCTCTAGACTGCCTGTGTTTTTAAGCCTCATGACTGTATTTAAAGCTATTTTGACTCAGTACATAACTGAACAATACTAATAGGAGAATGACAACCAAGCTTCAGATAACAGTAAAAACTCATTGAGATAGTTGACTATACCAAATGAAGCAAAAACAGCCAAAAAGGATTTCATACAAACAAGAGACATAAAGTTTATACCAAGGAAGCATGTTTTAGCTAAGAATACAGCATAAACCGTTGAGAAGGCATGTTTATGACTATTGCCAAGACAGATATGACATGGAATGTACTTTTCCTTTTTCATAATTGAAAGGAAGATATTTAATTAAGAAAAAAAGGTCACCAAGAGTACCTCAGCAGTATGATCTTTCAATATATGCCGACAGTTATAGCTCCCATCTTCAGAACCTTGCCAAATCCGCACAGTCTGCAGATCAAACACATAATCATCTAGAGAAAGTACGACAAAATTACAGTAGTAACTACTTCAACAAACTATTGCAATCATTATGGTTAGAATGAAGAGAACAGCATATACAGAGCTGACCACATGCAAAATGGAAATATTCACCAGAATTATTTATTTTCTTCTCTTTTTCCCTTCCTTGTCATATAAGGGGGACTAGAGTTCTACATAAAGAAGATTCACATGCTCAGTAGGTTAGCACGTCAGATGAATTGTACACCCCACTAAAAGTTCATGTTGTACTAGGGACAAAAAGAAATAGATTCTGCAACAAAAGAGTTCCAAAGAATCCAGCTGCCAGACATTTTTAACATCTCCTGACACCCTTGAGGGGGAAAACATACATTCTGGCCTGTAGGTCAATAAATCCAATAGCAGGATGCGTAACACCCAATCAATTCAAATCATCCAGAAAACAAGGAAAAACCATTTCTATCAAGCCAATTCAAAGACTCGGCCAATAGGATCTTTCATGGGCATATAATGAGTGTTATCTATACCAGGCTCCTAATTATTGTATCGTACAGTTGACCCAACATTTTGCGATAGCCACAGCATTTTAGGGAAGAATATCGTCAAGTCATTCATTTTAAAGATTCATCCAGACCCAAACAAAAATACTTTTGCACCTTTTCCTTGCTCTGCATTTTCAACCTCCAATTACCCAAAAAGGCCACTGCTCAATCCACATGTCTCCAAACAAGAAAATAAAAATGCATGTGTCCTTCACAAGCAAGATGCAGCAGTATTTTGATGAAACAATCAAATAGAAGAGCAAATAAGGTATTGGCTTCCTAAAGCATCAATATAATATAATCTATCCAAGACAATGACCAAAACAGCTTTGTATCACCATCTGTTTTCTCCTCTAGCACACTTGGCATTAATAGCCCATATGTCTACCTGTATTACTGCTGATCAAACAGCAATGTCACAATTACTGTAGCATGTCTCCAACTTAATGCCCAAGCGCAAGCCCTAAAAGTCAAGTATACCTTCATTTATTTCATCTCCTTCCTCATACACCATTACTAACTGCTCTTTAGTTTAGCATATAACCCTAGCTTGGTGGATATTACATGCATGAAGAAAGGAAAATCCGAAAGGATGGTTCTGAAAGCAACTTACCTTATCTGCAGAACCAGTTAAACCATATCACCTTGGGCATCAAAATTCACACTAGTAACCTAGAATAAGATGCACAAACAAGCTAAGAGTCATTTGATGACAAGAAAAAGAAGAAATACCCGCACCCCCAACCAGGAAAAAAAAAAGAAAGAACCACCTCCCCGACACCCCCCCAAAAAAAAAAAAAGAAAAAGAAAAAAGAAAGAGGAAAACCTTCTTTGAGTGCCCTGATAGTGTAGACATGATCTGTCCAGATGATCGATCAAAAAGTACAGCAGATGTGTCAATCCCACCAGTTGCAATGATATCCTGTTCATAGGAAGAAAAGCTTAATTAATGGAAAGCAAATAACTCATGGAAGAACGTCATTAGCAAGATGATATGTGCATTGATTAAATTGCTGAAGTATCATGAGAGGAATATTCAGCATTGCCAACATAAGAGACGCATCCCAGCGGTCCTTTATAGCATACTACATCCAGTCAGACACATTTTCAAGTCACACAATTGCCAAATCACACCTGATTTTCCCCTTGTAACTAAAAAAAGCCTTCAAGTTAGGCTTACAGATACATATCAAATTGATTTCAACAACTCCACCAAAACTCTTCGTTATTCAGAAAAGACTTGAATTCATTGAGGAGCACTACTGCAATACTAGACCAATAATGCATCTCAAAGAAACAAGAAAAGAACAGATTCAGCCCCTCAAAATTTTAAGTTAACAAGCCGCAGTACAGAAAAAACACAGACCAAACTAAATCAAAAAATTTCTGTTGTGTCCAATTCGGTTATCAGAACCAAACAGTTTTACATCTTTGGATTCTGTTCACATGTCAAGACTTCCAAAGCCTGTTAAGACCCAAAGAATTATTGTTGCAGCACACAACAACATGACTTCTTTTCACTTTTCCATTGACAGCTCGGATTTTAGTATAAGCCACCCTAATGGTGGTGGTTTCTCATCTTTCAAAGCAAAGGTCAATTTTGTGAGCAAGTATTATTTACACTGCATATCTCTTTCTGTCTCTCACACCTATATCAAAGCCGCATTCATACCAAAGCTTCAGCTTTACTCTGTGCTCTTAGCAGATTGATCAGATTAACAACAATAAAAACTAGAGAGAAGATCTGCCAGGGACTTGAAACCCTAGACTACAATGAAATCTTACTATATACTTTGAACCCATGATTGGAGCTATTCTTGTAACAAATTCGATGACTCCTGGAAGAAATTTTCCAAGAAGAGAGATAAACCAGAATCATCAAAACTAAGTGTAAGGTCTCTATCCATTAATTTACAGATGAACAACATCTGAAATGATCTGAAGATACAAATTGCTTGAAACAAAAGTTTTTCCTATATGCTCTATCTTTGGTTTCTATGTTATTGGCTGCTTCATTTATCTATTTTGTTTTCCATTTTCCACATTCATCTATCAAACCAGAAAACAAGATGTCATATTCATTGTTCCTAGCCAAAAGGTTGAAATCAAAAGCCATACAATACAAAACATGGTTCTAGTTCAATCTGAGTTTGATGCTTCATCAATTTAGGTTGCTTTTAATTTATAAAATCACTACCCAATGGATTACCTCACTATTAATTCAAATTGAAACCTGGACTGAACCATTTCAACTTGTATACCCTATCTATAAGTAATCGAGCATTTTTATAAGCTTTGAGTTGCACTGAACAACTAAAGCAACTAAGGTGTTGATAAAGCTTTAAAAGCAACTCTGAGTCTCTAAAGTACCTTGGCTCGAAGTTCTAATACTGGCAAATACTTCTTTTGTAATTCTATAAGCCTAAAGCTGCCTCAGCAAAGTCTAAAGGCCAAGGCAGGTACCAAAACCTCCCCCCCCCAGGCCAAAAATAAAATAAAATAAATAAGTCACTGGGTTTTCAACATTTTTGGAATAGAGATGAGTATTAGTGTATGTTTGATTCTCCTATCTTGCCCTCAATAACTTTCAATTTTATGCTAAAAACTCAAGCATGCTTGCTGTCAAAGAAGGAAAAGTTAGCTGTCTGATGCCTCAATGTCACCACTTTGGCATGATCGCCAACATCACTTTGAAAGCCACCAGATGATGAGAGAGAGAGAGAGGTGGCAGTAGTCGCCACCACCACTTGGTCTTGCAATCTGCATGGGTCATGCAACCCAAGCATCACCTCGCCTGGATTGCTAGTGACCCCATGTGAGAAGATTTTCATCAGGTCAACCCTAAGCACGACATATCACAAGGTTGTAGGCAACCTAGGCAAGCCGCATCTAGCATAGGTATTGCAATCCCAATGTCAAGTCAAACCAACCTGGCATGTGTTGCCTGTCCATGCTTCTGCATCTGCACTCTCCTTTATTATCTTTCATTTTAAAAGTTGCTTATGATGTGTTACACTTGAAGACCAAGCATTTTCTTTCACTAAATACACTTTAAGTCAAGATCCCTTTTGTCGATGCAAATTCTCAACGACAAGGCATTCCCAAACTCACCCCTAATCACATTATTCACCAGTCCATCCATCACATGCTCAACATGACTAGCCTAACTTTGGTACTAAATCTACAAGAAGACAAGATGAAAGGTCAAAATCCTAATATATGTTTGACAACTATGCGTTATATTATCAGCACATGAAGCACACATACAATGGACGCATTTTAAGCTACAACATCAGCATTGATACATTCTGGATGAAAGAGGAATATTTAGAATCATACCTTGGAATGACAAATATCAAGAGATGTAATGCCTGGTTTGCCAGTTTTGTGCAGTGGATAACTAGAAAGTTGGGTGTACCTCCAAATCCTCAACAGGTGCCAGTGTAGAGGGAATCTGACAACATTTAAGGTCAGTTATAGATTCAGAACATATTCTTGTTAGCCATGATTGAGAAGTGAAAATGAAAATAAAAAGCTGCCACCGAAAGGACAAAAGGGCAAAATTATGGCATAAAAAGTAAAATTAGAAGGCCAAAAAATAGATCCTAATGTACCTGTCGCTTACGCTGTTGAGAAAGTGCTAAGTTACAATCCGCTATCTCAGCAATGATGCTTGCAGAAATACCAGGTCGCATTTTCTTCCCGGCATAGCCTGGCTCTTCATCTAGAGAAGCTATGACATGAAAGAAAGCGAAAGTAACTACTTGATCACCGATCAAATGTCAAAAGCTAAGCAAGACATAAAAGGAAGAACCTTTTCTCCCATTGCTCAAGGCAGGAGCATTCACTGCAATATCAGAAGATGCTGTCATGGGTATCTGTCTTTCAGCCAGTGCAAGTAATGATCGGGCTTCATCCCTTTCCTTCTTAAGTCTTGCACACGGCAAGCAGCATCATGCTGCAAAAGTGACAAAAGCAGGGATAATTCCATAAAATTAGTTCCATATGGGTTTTAACCTATATAAAATATAAAGTAGAGAGAAGGGTTAAAACTACAATTTATCCAAGAGAACGACATCACCCTGAAACAATAAGAAATTTTGATGATTGAAAATGTAATTGAATGAGTAAATTGTCAATTAAGTCCCTTAATTGTTAATCAATTTTAATGAGTGTCCTCTGGTAAATGAATGAACTTTTTAAAGTACAACATTCTTGAAGAAACCATAACATTTCTCAGGTGAAAACATGAAACAGAAAATGTCAAACGAGATAAAATAGTCAATTGTGGTAAGGCACTCAGCATCTTTCTGATACTTCTATAATTTCTATCATGATAACACCATTGATGAAAACTAGTTATGTTTGATTTAACAGCACATCCATGGATCTACTCTCAAAATAATCCATGACTGGCACTAGAAGTCAAATAGCTGGTTTCGACATGATACATACTTTTATGATAGAGACCAAATAATATGGCAATGCTGACTTCAGAGAAGACACCTTATAACTTAACATTGGATCCTAAATAAGGCATAAAGGAAATGATACTGCATTGCCCAATACCTGGTACAATGCATGACTTAGCTCTTGCCTAGCTGTGTGCAGTTGTTGTTCCAGTGCAAGTTGGAAAGCATCAAGCTGTCCCATTCCTATTAGATAGAAACCAGATGACTGTTAAATGCACTAGCATTAGTCAAAAGAAGTTTTAAGTATTCACTGCATGCCAAAAAAAGAAGTCAGATATAGCAAAATAGCAATATGCTACATTTTGGAAAATGCTGAGCAACCCAGGTATGCTGGCAGCCTGCAAAGGTCTGGGCTTGACTATCTGCATTAAAAGCAATGGGAATCAGGAAAACTTCCACGAAAGTGCTAGAGCTTTATAAAGGATTCAAACTAATAATGCCAAGAATACCTTTCCCATTTTCACAGGGAGGGACATCATCCATGGTAAGTGGTTCCCCGGAAACTGGGCACTTAATCCTACCCAAATGAACAAGAAAAATTGATCATTCTCACATGAAGACATCCATGTAAGAATTTTAGGTGTGAAGACCATATACATCATATAGAACAAAGCATAAATCCCTAAACATTACCGTTCACACAGGTCAAATAGTCAAAAGATGCCTGAGTCCTTATCATTTTCATGAAGGATTGTAACACGATAAATCCGCCGAACAAAAAGGAACAATCCTTCTTTATATTAATACAAGTACGCAGAGCTCATTCATCTTACATTTTATAAATCAATTAATTTTGACTGGAACTACTATCATACCTTACTCTAAAAGCTTAACCTGTGCACTGTTTCCCATGGCACATGCAAAGGAACTAGACAACCATCAGAGAAACCACTTCTACAGTTCCCCTAGCTCAATTCTGCCTACATCCGTTTTTCTTTTCAATTCAAGGGAAAGAGCAGAAGAAAAGACTAAGGGGGAAAGTTCGACAAAACCAAGATTTGTTATTTCCTTCTCTTCCCTGCACCCTCACCAATCAAGAAGTGCCAAGAAGCACGGCCATTCACTCAGAAATTCCACATCACCAAGAACTTATTCAACAACTGAAAAAGCAAGCTACTACTGATTGCTAGGTCGCAGGCTTATGTCGCCTCACAGCTCGAATAAACTATACCCTACCCAAATGCTCATCTTTCCCTCTCCCCTTCACATCCACACGTCTCTCCGCAACAACAAAAAGATGGAACAAACGAAACAGAACGAAACGAAGAGCATAAACCCTAGAGAGGCGGGACCCAGACCGAAACGTATCGCTCGATTAGGCGCCTCTCGAAGACGTGGCCGGACTTGGTCGAGACGACGGGCTCCTCCGGCACCTCGCCGGATACTGCAAAAAAGCACAGAAAAGAGGCAAAAACCCATCAAGAACTCAGATCAACCCCTGAGAAGGCAAGCACCGAAACCCAACCGGAGCAAAGCGCACGCGGGGCACGACACGAGGTACATGCTTCGACACGGCGAGCGAGCGAGCGAGCGAGCGAGAGAGAGAGGCGTACTGGAACAGTTCATTTCGCGAGAGGAGAGGAGCGAGAGCTAGGGCTTCGGTTCCCGCCGCACGCGGCTTGGGGGAGGGCGAGAGAGGGAGGTGAAAGGAGGGCTGCTGGGGCTGCTGCTGCTGCTGCTGCGGCGTCTTTGAAGAAGAAGAGATTTGGTGGAAGATTTTGGAGAGCAGCGGCAAGAGGAGGGAGAGAGGGAGGGAGAGAGAGAGAGAGCGTGTGGGTGGAGAAAGAAAGAAAGAAAATGAGGGAGAACGAGGAAGAGTGCGTGAAAGAGGGCCCGCGACGTGCAGGCCCAATTAACTCAGGCCCAAAAGCTAAGTCGGCCCATTTAAGCCTGGATGTTGCTGACTGGATTGTCTGTCTCTCATGAAACGCCTTCAACTGCTCTCTTTTACATCGCCAGCTAAAGAAAGAATGGGGCGAGGAGATGAGAAAATACTGGGTATCAGTATTGTGCCATTACAAGTAGGGGTAATCATATCCAAGATGGGTATATTCTATACTTGGACCATGTACCATACGCTGTTATAATCAGTTCCTCTTTTTAGGACCATGTACCCTACTATATTTGCACTGACATCTATTTTGGAACCTATTATATTTTTCCAATCCAGTTTAGAGTCTACTCTCTTTGCACTGAAACATGTTTTGCAACCACTCAATATCTATACGGCTTCAAATTTTACATAAATACATAATCGTCTATAATTTATATTAAAACATTAAGTACATGTAATCAAATAAATATATGAATCTTTTAACTAAACGAAAACCAAGGATCCACAAGACTAATTACTAATTATCATAAACAAACATTATAAGACAAGGTAAAATTCCTAACATTGCATAAACGTTAGCAACAAACATGAGTCTAATATTAGTTTCATTCCCACAACTACTACAGAAAACTCTTTATTTATCTAAAACAATTAACAAATCTTTTTCTTAAAAAGTAAAACTAACATAACTCCTCCTAAGTGAAATCAAGCGAGTCAATCCACATGGTACAAAATCTTTAAAAAAGACCAGAAATTCATACATAAAATAAAAACAAAAATCAACGAGAAACCATGCTCTAGAGACATATGCAAAAATTAAGGTTTAATGAAGTCTATTTACTTACTACAAAATTGGAGTTTCCACAAAATGAAGTATATTTTTCAATGATGATGTCCTCGATAAGACGATCCAAATCTAAAAACCAAAAAATGGATTAAATCATGTATTCACTTAATAGATAGTTATGCGAATGAATTACAAGATAGAAAAAAATATATACGACTTATCCAACTCAAACTTTTCTGCATTCTTGATATACTCTTCAATATTAATCAGCACGTGTACAACTCTCAACTAATCTTAAGTCAAACCTTCCTCCACTCTAGAAGTCAAAGAACTTCGAAAGCTATCTAGTATATATCTCAACATACTAAAAGTTGACTCTAAAACAACAATAGTCAAAGGAAGAGGCAAAACATCTTGAGCCATCAAAGATAATATTTTATATTTTGATCCAGTATTCTTCCACCACATAAAAAGGTCGAGATTAAGAACATCTTCACTTTCAGCTTCAAGATACCAACCAAGCTCAGATTTGTTTTCATCAAACACTTTTTTCTTCGCATTGAGAAAGCCTTTTCACA
Organism: Eucalyptus grandis; assembly: GCF_016545825.1. Lineage (NCBI taxonomy): Eukaryota > Viridiplantae > Streptophyta > Magnoliopsida > Myrtales > Myrtaceae > Eucalyptus > Eucalyptus grandis. The sequence goes on from NC_052619.1 coordinate 40,561,552, forward strand.
AGTTTGGATGTCATACACATTATCATCATTATTGGCATTGGAACCACTACTACTAATACTCACACTTGAACTACTAAATTTTTTTTTTTTTTTGTTTACTAGAAGAACCAAAAAAATTGCTCATCAAATTTATACAAACGCTCTATGGCAACATTTACTTCATCATGCATCTCATCAATTTACGTTTTATCATCATAAATTTGTCCATAACAAAACTTCACATAATTCAACTTTTTTGTAGAATTTAATGTAAACGCAATTAATACCATCACATTTACTTTATCCACGTTCTCATTATACTTGTTAAACTTCTCTTTCATTTTTATACCTATAGTTTGAAGCTTTGAGTTCAGAGAATTTGCCGCATCATTCAAATATTTATACAACATAACTATCCACTCAAAGTAATCATTTGAAGTAATATATAAACTCCCGATATCCTTTGATTATATCATAAAATTATTTCAGAACTTTAGAAAGAATGATGGCATTTTCACAATCTTCATATCGAGGAGAATCATTATTAATATTTCTTAAGAAAGATAAATTATCTACTTCCATTCTTTCAAAAAATTTCATAACTCTATGGTGACATCTTACATTATGTCAATGGAGTTTCATCTAATGGCAACATCAAGACAGACCTAACCATTATGTGCAATCTTCTCGCTCTTGATACAAGATTGGAATGTTTTAGCTCTTATTAGAGAACTTCTCACATACCTAATTATGTTTTGAATACGTACAATAGAATCATGCACCTTATTCAATCAATATCTTACAATCAAGTTAAATATATGAACAGTGCATTCCATAAATAAAGCATCACCATTCAAAATCAAAAGCCCTTCTCTTGAAAAATTTTCCTTCAAATAACTAATGGCCACATTATTATTATTATTATTATTTTTGTGACCCAAGGAACCTCGTGCGCCGCTTCGCGCGAATGGCAAACCCCGGTGACGTGGTAGAGTCACCACCACCCTTGCCTGCCAGGTAAATCGCTTGACGACGCCGTGGATCGAACTTGAGACCTCTCGTGAAAAGTTCCCTTGCCCAACCACCTACACCACCACCAAAGGTGGTACTAATGGCCACATTATTGAAACTACATAATCTACAATGATTGTAGACACATTTTTTTTTTTTCAATTCCTCAATCATAAATGCATTTCTCCATCATTTTCACATTCTCCCTACCCTTGTCATTATGCATCACCACAAAATTGATATTTCTTTTATACAACTTCCAGCTTTATTAATAAAATGTGTAATGAGAGATAACTAGTTTAAGTTTTAAATAGAATTTAACATATCAGTCATGAGTGCAATCTTAGAATTAAGCTTGCCAAAGTAAAGTTATAAGTTCTTTCACTCATGAAAGACGTTGGAAAAGATGCTGTAATTTAGTAACAAAATTGTGAAAACCAACATGCTCAATCGTGGAAAAAAGGTTATTCATTAATAATGATCATCTGAGTAAGCACGTACCTATAACATTCTTGATCAAACTTCCATGCCATTAAGAAACCATCACCACTAGTGTTTTCCCCTACCTCGCCAGCCACATCTTTGTTATGTGATATAAACAACATTTGCTTCTTATATGCATGATGATCCTTTTTGCACTTTCTCAAGTGCCTCCACATAATAGACGTTCAATGATCAACATTATGCCCACAATAAAATGCATTTCACTATAACTGTTTTATGTGTTTTCTCATCTATAATTCTCAAAAAATTATCTCAAGTTTTTTATTGATTAGCTCGCTTTTTTACCCGGAGGAGGACGAGAGTTGGGTATTCTCACTTTATTTGTATACTTACGGTTGTAGATTCCATTTTATCAATTACATGGGGGAATGATAATTTCATAAGCGAACTCATTTCATTATGTCCATCCACTCATTTGTCGTATTTACAGTTGCAAATTTCACTTTATCGACTCAATGGACTGGCAACTTCATGAGCAAACTCATTTCATTATGTCCATTCACTTATGTTGATATGTTTTTGTCTTGATCCATAAACTGAAAACAAATTATACAAGAAACAAATGACTACACTTAAAGAATACTAATTCATTCTACCAAATTAATCTACTTTATTAACAAATGCCACAAAATAGCAAACTGAGGAATATATTAACGCTATATGAACATTTCTAGCAAGCAAATGAATTAATGGAAATGATTTCCATAAATTCCATGATATAGTTTCATTAATTTTTTAGGTGCAACCTATATTTAAGGCGAAAGGCATGGTAATTTCGTTAGTTATTTCTAGAGGTTTTGTGAATTATTTTTCTACTATTTTATTTTACTCTGTTTTGTCTTGTCATTTTTTACTACTTCCCCCTTACTTGGTCATGACTTCCGAACAAAATAAGAATGCCAAACAATCAATCTAATCTTATCTGATTTTACATTCTGCATGGCCACCTTCTCAAGTCATGTCAAACAAATTCCAATGGTATAGATGTGTTGAATTATATCTTGAGTTTGAATTCAGATGATAATTTTTTATATCGAATTTTGTTGATAAAGATTTCCTAAGTAGAAGAAATTCATTGGACTTGCAAAGGATTACAAAAGAGGAAATAAATAAAGGGCAGCAAAGTTTTGCTATTTTACGTGGTTGCAGAGGAGGCCAAAGAAGCCGAAGACGTTATCCACGGTAGGGCCCAAACACATCAATATTTAGGATTTCTTTCTTTGGCCAATGAAGTCCCTTGTGCGTAGAATCTCCCACATGAAACCAAAAGTGGGCCCAGGTCTGCATTGCTGAATTCCTTTTGGTGTGAAAACTCTGCACGTGAATGGAAAGTGTGGGGCCCAAGGTCAAACCTTTAACCTCGGGCAAACATCCACACACACACACACGTATAAAAGCGTCTTCGTTCCTTCTTCCGAAAAGACGACGTTGAAGCCCTACGTACATGAGAAGACGTCCATGTCGCTTGAAGAAAATTCGCAAGATCTTGAAGCCTCGCGAAGCCGTATGTAGAGAGTTTTGTTGCGCCGTAATTTTGTGTAGTGAGTTTATTCTCAAGTGAGTTGTTTATTTATAAACACTTTAGGTTTGTAGTTAAATTTAGGTGTGGGAAACACTTGAGCGATTGTAAACTTTGATTCTCCGATTTTAGAATGATTATTTACTGCTGCCTCTTCCCATGGATGTAGGTACCGATATTCTGACCGAACTATGTAAATTTCCGGTGTCTTTATTTTTCTTGTTTATTTCTTTGGTGATTTCGCGTTGACGTAAATTGCAAGATCCTGTCGTTTCCGCATATTATATCACAACAAGATGAGTGAATTCAATCTTTCCAATTCACGATGAAATAAATGAACCAACTCTAGAAAAAATTACGAACTCTCATTACTTCACTAAACATTTGGCAGGCACCAAATATTATATTAGCCAAAGCGCATAAAATTGATCTAGATATCACCGTGTGGTTGGGAAATAGCCAGCCTTACAACATCAAGATTATCGAAACCATATCTTGAGTCAAACAATTAATAACCGAAACAAATTAATATTGGAAGTCACTTAGGTGAAACATTGAACACTTGATGGACATGAAATTTGAAATGTTTTGGAAGAATTACTTTATAAATCATCAATAAGGAGTATAAAGCGAGGTGTTTATTTAAATGTTGTTATGGACAAATAAATCAAAAGATGATTTACCATGACTTTGTCGACAAACTCTAGATCTTGTAAAACAAGCAAATGAGGGTATGGTTATGTCTTCTTCGTTGATGAGACAAAACAAAAGAGAAGTCAAGTAGAATGTCAAAGTACAACTACAAAACCGAGATTCAACCCAAAGCAAACCTAGATCATATAAGAAAAATTTTGAAGCAATGAGATAGACAACTTAGCAAGAGAGGGAAAGAAAAAGGGTGAAATTTCTAAATTTTACTCAACACCTTATCGGAGAACAATAAAAAAATTGAAACTGAAATTTCTAAACCCCCAATATTTGAATCTAGTTGCATGGGGGCAATGGCAATGTGACATCCTGAATTCTCTACCCCCTCCAAACTCTACCCTCTCTCTCCCTCTCAAACTCACAACCAAGCCCTCATCCAACAAACCACCACACCGCCCCCTATGGATCTAACTCGTTCATTGCCCCCGTCATCACTGAGTCGCTGCGCCCTCCCAACTGTGCCCTCTTTCTCTCTCCTTCTAACTCACAACTAAGCCCTTGTCCAACGAACCACCACGCCACATTTTCTCAAAAGATACGATTTGGGGCAATTGCATGAATTGCTTGCATTTCTTGCACAAATGATAGAAAACATTGTCTAGAAATAATGAAATTCATAAGGCGTTTGGTTTATGAATTTGTGGATGATTATAACGATGCTTCCACTACAATGAAGAAAAAAAAATATTAGTATGGTATTATGAATGCAATTTATTTGAATTCGGATTATTATAATTCTTGAAAATCTTGAACCATTCACATATTGTCATGTTGAAAAAGGGACTTGATCGATAATTGTTTTCATTAACTACACTCCTATGGTAATAAACAATTTCTTTATTTACTTAGAGAGTTCATTGGTCTCATCAAACTTCATTCATTGCATTCTCGTGATCTTTACGCATGCATCCAAATCAGATATCAACTTTCTAACCTTCGAACAACCGTTAGAGTATTTGGTGATGAAGGCTATATAAATGGGCTGGATATACTACAACTAATGGTTGCAAATGCTGAAAAGAGTAATCATGCTTCTATTTCAAGTTTAACCTCTCCACCAACTAAAAATGTATAAATCGATATATGTTTTCTTGACATAATAATTGGTCCAAGAAAGTTTAATCATAACCATTACCCTATAATTATTTAGCTAAGTGTGAGAAATCTGCCTTTAGTAGTAGAACTTGAGAATGAGATTCACAGATTGGAGAAGTATGTGGTTTGATCTTTATATATGGCAAGCATTGTTAGTAAGCTATTCACTTAACCAAAAAAAAGGAGATGGACAGACATGGCACAATTAAGAATAAAAATTGCTCAAATTATCCTTTTAATTACGTAGCACAATTAATATAGCTAATTCAACTATCAAATGCTATCATATTCCTCTTCTCATTTTGTTTAGAGAGTTTTCTTTGATATTTTTTTAGAAGAAAATGATAGATTAATGGCTCGTTAAGTATTTTTAATTAGATGTTCTAATTCCATTCATTCATAGGTAAAGATGTCATTTTGGTTGTCGAAATGCAATTTGCTCAAGTACCATATGTTCTTCTTTACAAAATTTTTCTCTATTCGTAGCATGTATCCATTTATATTGGAATTATTTCATTTTTTATTTATTTAAGTTGATGAGGAAATCAGTCAATCGTGAAGGACTCGTGTCCAAAATTTTTTATCGAAATAATATCGAATAAGAACTAATTTTCAACCATACTAAGGATGATGGCTGTTTAGTGGATGCAAAAGTCAAGACTTTCAAGGCAAAATTGAAACATTTGAAATAAGATTTGACAATCCTAAATAAAGAAATTCTAGATTGAAGATAATGTTGATTGTGTTGTTTATGTTTATTGTAACTTTAGCTCATATATTATTTTAAAATTGAAGATGAATGATGTTAAGAGTATGAGATAGAATGTTTTATTTTGAACATGTTTTGTATTCATTTATATATATGTGCACTTTGTTTGTAGGGTGAATGGAGTGAAGGTTTTATGTGGTTTAGAAAGCACATATATTTGTAGCAATGTTTTTTATGTGTAGAATGTACTTAATGCTCTTTTGGATCTTTATATGGTAAGATAAAAACATTATCGTAGCATTTCTTCTTCTTTTTTGGGATAAAATATCTTGCGTGAGTTAGATTTTGCCCTTTTTCATTGCTTGGTCTTGATCGGTGAACATGGTTTTTAAAGCTTTATTTCCCATAGACTTCAAAAATGCCTCAAATAACCAAATAAATGATTCTGTCATTTCGTCCAATAAAAATGAATAGTTTAACAAAACATTCTTCTAATGGTGATTAACCTCAACGAAATGTGCACATATCATATTACATATATTGGTACAATAAATGGAATCTAAAACTAACACATTGCCGAAATAAATTCGTAAATCTACTTTCTTGTTTTACCTGTACAATCATAATCAAATTTTGACAAGTTATCTCTCCAAAATAAATTTATCAATCTACAACCTTAATCTATTTATACAGCATAAAAAAATCTTGGGTTTTGCTTTTGCATACAATGAAAATGATTTAGGTTAAAAGCCAAGTTTTTATTGCATCCTATTTTATTTGCTAAAAACTTATATGTTGTAAGCACCCCAACGCTAGTTTTAATCATGTCAATTAAAACATCCTTGCAAATATCGAACATGATTCTTCTACATTTGATTAAATACTTTTGATCTTCCATAATAAATACATGATTATGCTAAAAAAATATTCTCTATAACTTCATAGACACCACTATTAATCTTAAATTTGATACAAGCAAGACAGCCACATCTAACTTAAAACCTATGATTTCTTTTATTGATTAGATAAGTTAACAGAATAGTTCTCATAATTGCACACAACAATCATTCGGGTTAAATCTTTTTACTATTTCTAAACAAAGTATCCTTCATCACTCTAAATTTGTTGTCGATTGCATAAATCACATACTTTTGATATGCTTCAAGTTCATTTGAAAAAATCATTCCTACTACAAACTCATAATCTTTTTTCATATTACGCATTATATGTGCAAAATAGAAAATTTCATGTTTTAATTAAAAGAACAAAATGTAATCATTTCATCCATCACTTAAGAAAACAAAATATGTTTCACAAAATATGAGTGAAGACTTACTTCTAATTCAATCATCCGATAAATTTACACATGGAAACTTGCACTCAAAATGGGATTTAAATGACTCCAAAACGGTCTTAACTATTAAGCTTCAAACTTAATCAAATATAATAATAAGAACCCAAAATGAGCTTGAATTTGGAATATAAACAAACCCCAAATAAGGACAGTCTTTACCCAAAAATTAAGATATTGGCAATGGTTCAAAGCAGAATACTATATAACAATTAAGATTCACTTATATTGTCTTATGATAAAACAATTAAGAACTTAGACTATAGTTATTTTTGTATGTGAAAATATAATGTTGTTTTGATAAGATAGAACATTGTGAGAGTAGAAATGAAAGAACTTAAGAATTGGTTTACCAAGTGTTAATAAATCTAGTAATATATTATTCGACTCAAATGAAGATGGATATCTGAATTGGATGGTGGGTAAGTTAATATCCTTCCAATTAATCTTTGGGCTATGCTAGCATGACAGTCTTTGGGTTATTATGAGAATAATAGTTTCTTATGAGTCATAAATTCTTGAAAGAGTAGACCTCACAACAATTTGTAATTATTCATTATTTAGTTTTTTGTGGTTCCAAATAGACTGTTATTTTCATAACATTAAAACTATCACCCAATCAATTCTCTTAATCTTTCTATTAATCTACCTCCATAATGAAATTATACAAAGTACCCAGCTATCCTTGTTCTTTGTTATATAAGTGGAAAAAATTTATGTAAAATGGTTCCTTTCTGGCTAAATTGATGTTGGATATGATGTCTTTCCAATTTGTCTAATTTTTTTGGCTAGCAACTCAAGCTTGGGTAATTCATGGCTTTAAGTTACATTACTTTGTGTCCTTTTTGTGTGTGACAAAAAAAGGCCAGCTGCTCATGTTTTAGGGCATTGGGCTTTTGTTCATAAATTATGGTTTTGGAACTTTCCTCTTAGCTTAAATTTGCACTTGATTTAAAATTGTTCATCTATGGCATTGTCCTAGTTTGAATGTTTCTTACAGTAGTTTGTTAATAGAGGGTTCTTAAGAACTCTGTTTTTTTTTTCCTCATTGACAATACTTCAAGGGTTCAAGATTTTCAAGATTTATAAGAATCCAAATTCAAATAAATTGCATTCATAATACTATACTTAAAAAATAATAAATTATTACTTGAAATTCATTACTTCATCTTTGTGGTAGCATGTGTTATGATTATTCACAAGTTTATAAACCAAGTGACTTATAAATTTCAGTACTTCGAGACAATGTTTTTGTCCTTTACACAAGAAAATGCAAGTGATTCTTGGAATTACCCCAAATCGCACCTTCGAGACAGAGACAGAGGCAACAAATGATGCGACAAGTGCGTCATCGTCATTGTGAAGATAAAAAATAGGGCAATTTATGCCCAAAAATTCATAACAAAGCAATTTATGAATTTCATTACTTCTAGACATAATTATTCTAGTTTACATAAGAAAATGCAAGTGCTTCTTGCAATTTTATCCCAAATCATATCTTTCAAGGTAGAGCCAGAGGGAATGGACGATATGCTGGGATGACGTCATCACTATGAAGATAAAAAACTATGCACTTTGCGAAAAATTCATAAACCAAGCGATTTATAAATTTCACTACTTTTAGACATGATTCTTCCAGTTTGCATAAGAAAAGACAAGCGATTCTTGCAATTACCCTAAATTGTACCTTTCAAGGCGGAGGCAGAGGTGGAGGCAACATACGATGTAGCGGGGGCGACGGTGTCACTATAAACCCTTAGGAGATGGGTTTGATAATGCTGGTAGGTAGTCGAAGCTGGAGGTGGCATAATGGTTCATTGCGATTCGGTGATGATAGGGGCAACCTTTTGAGGAGGAAGAGACTGCACGGTAGTTTGTCATATGAGGGCTTAGTCATAAGTTGGAGGGAGAAAGAGAGGGCACGGTTAGGAGTGGACAACGACTCAATGACGGCGGAGGTAACAGATGAGCTAGAGCTAGAGGGAGAGTTTGAATAGATCTGGAATAGGAGAGATGTCGCTCACGAGATTCAAAATTTCCTCTGACAGTGGGGCTCACTTGTGACACATGTTGCAAGCTCAATGACTCATTATTTGATATGTTAGCACAGCAATGGTATACAATATTTCTTTAAGGAGATGAGCATTTTATGGAGGGCGTGACCATGTATTTTGATCTTATCGCAAGATGTTATTTATAGACGTGTGATCACGATAACTCGACAGGGCCTTTAAGTGTACTGAGATATTTCAATGCCTTTGAGGTTGCTCAAGAGTTGGATGAGACAATTTAGACTGTAGGTTAGTCCTTTAAACGTGATGATTGTGACAAGAAAGAGACCTCTAGGCTTTAGCACGGCCTAAGCCACATGGCCCGTCCCAGTTCAATTTAATGATAGGCCTTTTCTCACACTATCAACCACATCCATACAAAGACTTGGAAGAGCTAGCAAATTATGTTTTCTACCTAATAGATTATCAATGAAATCCAAGGGTCAAAATATGCAAAGTGGTTGACTAATATGAGAGATGCATAGTTAATAATGTGTTGATATTGAGTTTTCTATTCTCAAATTGAGTATGTTGGGGATGGATTGAGATCTTCCAAAATTAGGTTTTAAATTTACTTTTAAAGTTGTTCCCTAATCTAAATACCCCCCTCTTTTGTCACCATTGCATGTTACTCTCTTAGCTGCACCTTACCACTCGTTGCTCTTTATCATCGCTGCCTATTGTTGGCCTTCTCACATAGTGGCCTAACGTGAATTTGCCCACACCTGCCCCCTCAATTGCATCCTTTAAAATAATGAAATGTGAAAAAATGGGGTCCTTAGACCTCATATTCAATGTCGTGGACTTACATCCTCACCAGCCATGAGACAAATTTGGAGAGAGATGGAGACAAACTAGTGAGTAGCAAGGTGATGGCAAAGGTGCTGGAGGGTCTGTCACCTCTAGGGGTGAGCATCAGTCTAGAGTCAACCCTAGACCAGCCCTGAACTAGCCCAACTCTACCAGTCTTGGTTCGATTATGAGGGAGACTAGGTCGGTATACATAATAATATTATTTATAAATTTTTGTATAGAGAAAATCCTAAATTAAACGGTGTCAATAACATTAAACATCCTTAGTGAGGAGTCCAAGTAATTTTACATTGTTCTTTAATAACTTAAACTTTGTCTTTTATGGTGTCAACTGTCATAATTTACAAATGAGGAAAATGTCTCTATAAGGGGTCCTCATGGTGTCCAAAGTGATGTAAATAGCTCCTCATGGCATCCTTCTCTAGTACTCGTTCTCTTCTGTCTTCTTTGTCTTCTTAGTTTTCAATTTGCCAAAATCGAGAGAAACAACTTCTCCGCTTGCCACTCGACACTCACCTCGCTTGCTTCTGGTCGCTCGCCTTGCTTGTCGCTCGATGCTTGTCCTGCTCACTGCTCGATGCTCGCCTCTCTTTGCTAACCTCACTCATCACCGACCCATTGGGTCAGTTTGATTCTTAATTACCTTTTCAGGGAGTACAAAAATGAAACAAAAAAAAGTTATCGGTTGGTCTTGGTTTAACCCTAAAACCTGACCAAACCCATTGGGTTGATCCGATCCTCAGTCCCAGGCTCTATAAGATTGGTCCTTAGTCCCAAAAATTGAGGACCAATACTGTGCAAGTTGATCTTAGGGTTAAGGGGTGGATCGGCCCAACCAAGATCATAGGGTCGTGAAGATGGAGATGAAGGCAACAAACCATTTGTTTTTAATTGACTAATGTGTCAGTCATTTAAAGCAATAAATTTAAAATTTAAACTTTCTCATAACTTTAGGTAATCCTGGTTATTTCGAGATGATGACTAAAATTTTGATGGAGCTAAAAGCCTTGACCACCCTCAAACACTCGTAATAATTTCCTCTGATTTAACCTATTGTTTTAAAGGTAGATATGGGCAAAAATCATTGTTTCATACGCTCTCTAAGAAAACTTTAATTTTTGCAAGCTAATAAGTGACATGACAAAGCAAAATTTCAGAAGATTCTCATCTCTAACAATAGATCAACCCCATTAAATTCAAGTACATCTAGACATAATTCTTAGTTAATCCAAATATTAATTTCCTTGTAGACTCTATATGCAATACAAGTTTACTATACCATTATAAAGTGTAGCACTATTTCAACTACTTATATATAAGTAAATTCACCCTTATTTTCACTAAAAACCCAATATTATCCTCAATTTCAATCACAATCTAAAGTAGTGGCTCCAAATTTATTTATTTTCTATTTTTTAGTTTTCCTTTTTCTGTATAGGATCTAATTGTCATAATTTAGAATGTCATATGCTTGTTTTGTTTTGTTTTTTGTTTTTTTTTTAATTTGAACTTATTGCTATTTAAAAGAAAAAAAAAACTAGTGTCTTTTGTATCATTGCTCATATAACAACTTATCTATTTTTGGTCCCTCATATCTCAAAAGCTTACTTACTTGGTGAATTTTTTATTTTTAATTTCATTAGTCTAAAGATATATATCAAGTCTCTATATTTATGATATAAAAAAATTTGTCTTTTTTCTTAACCATTGGTGAGATATTTTGACACGAAACATGTAAGACATCATATGAGTGTTTAGAAATATACTAAAAACATTGATATGAAAAAGTTATACACAATGGGGTATTTTTATATTGTTTATAAACACTCTGCAAATGGTATTAATTTTTGTCAATACAAAATAATGAAATTCCAATGGCATTTTACAAAAATTCTTATCTTAAACAAAGCTTTGATATAATTAATTTCCATTTTTTAAAGTTTCATGAATGGGAACATAACTATGATTTTGTCTTGGGAAAGCTTTAAAGAGGTTTTTTTTTTTTTTTTTTTTGTGATTTCATTTGATCAACCCATAATATTTATATTTATATAAAAGTAACTGGTAAAAAATATTTAATAGTGATATGCACAACAAAGATGTAAGTTCATAAATATGTGACCGTGTTGAAAGGTTATCTATGTTAATTTTTTTTTTTATAGATTTACTAGATAATTAATCCATAAATTTGCTTGACAATATAGAAAATAACTAGGTTTTTATTGAAATTTCTCTTTTCAACAAAACTAATTTTTACAGAAAGTAAGATATAAAAATATAGAGAGAACATAATGTCTTTCATCCACAATAAACAAGAAAAAAATGTGATATTCTTAGTTATGGTAATTAGATCCTACATAATTAAAAAAACAAAAAAAAAAAGACGGAAAGTAGATAAATCGGGAGGTATCACTTTAAATTACAATTGAATAATTAAGGGCAACTTTGTCTTTTTAATGAAAGGGGGTGGGTTTAATCATATAAGGGGAAAAAATATGCACCCTGTTATAAATAAGCAATATAACCTAATGACTTCGTAATTTCTAAAGGGTTCTAAAGGGTTTTTTTTTTTTTTTTGTTTTATCAGAATTTCTAAGTGAGGTTTTTTTTTTGGGTAAAAAAATGAGGTTTGAGTTAAGGGGATCGCCACATCCTGCCGAAGTTGGGCAGTCGTCCACCAGAGGTAGGGTTGGGAAATGGGCCTTGCCCGCTCAGCACCGCACTGCCTGGCACAATTGGGCTCATGCCCAGGTCGTGGATCGTTTTGAATTGGGCTGGTCCGTACCACTTTTGGGCCTTGAGTGGGCCCTAACGGGCCAGCCCAGATCCAGCATTTCTTTTATTCGGCCTTGAAGGCCAAATCCAATGGTTTACAAATTTTTAAGGTCTCAGACCCGAATACTCAATCACTGGATCAGGTCATTGTAGTGGTTGTTGGAGCCCAAAAAACAATAAATATAAAAATCACCTAGATAAATTGGCCCATTTTCTCTTTTTTTCATCATTCGCCAATCTTCACTTGCATATCCACTTGCAAATGCTCTTCCTCTCTCAAGCCTTTTGTCAATTTCATATATTTCCTCTTCCATTGCAATGAATTTAATTGCGATCTACATGTCACAATGCATGGAAAATAACAACATCAACAGCTGTGTCCGAGGATCCAAACTTAATATGGACTTCTCTCCTTGTGATTGCCAAGGAACTCGATTAGTGAATATGCAATGACAATGTATACATGCCAGCTCCTTGTTCATGCAACAAAGAAAATTCAATGATAACGAGACACAAAAGCCTTACCACCAGGCTGACTTGTAGCGGAGAACACCAGAAGTTGGTCCCCTACAAGACACTTCTCCGACTGATACATCTACCGCTGAAGACCGCTAAGCAACTGGCGGCGCTAGCTTTGCGGAGAAGACATTCCTGCTCGAGAAACCCATTCAACTATGATGATGTAAGGAATTAGTGGCAGAGTGCATGTTATTCTCTTATTACTAAGCAACCCTGTGATTTTGCTGCCGATCTCCGCGTCGTCTGATACGTGCAAACTTTCTCATTTCAAGCCCATTTTGTTGGAACAAATACTAGAAATTGCAATATGTTGTACAAAGAGAAAAGGGTAGTATTGGTCCATCTTCTGTCGATGGGTAAACTTTTGAAGTCTCTTTGATTTCTGATACATGGAGAGCCCTATGAATTACGTGTATTATGCTGTCACTGATCCCTGGGTATATGAAAAATGAGAATTATATCATCAAGCTCTTATAGTTAATTCACATTTGATTCCAGAAATGTGACTGTTAAATTGTTAATGAATTTGGCATCTTTGGCAAAATCTTCAGCATCACTGACAAAGTATGCATCATCACACTAGATAATGGCAACGTGAACACCTTCCAAATCAAGAGTCTAGTCTAACAGTCAAATCTTGTTTGTGATGGTATCTTCTTCCATGTGCACTAAGTGTGCCGTTGCGTTAACGTGTCCGTGCAAGACAGTCTCCAATAGTTTAATAATGTTGCAGCCAACATACGTGTGGGCTCAATACATTATAATCACTCTACCATGGCATCAAGAGTAGGAGGTCCGTTATACATGGTACACAAGTAAAAAAAAAAATTACATGAGGACGTGACAGTGAGGTGGAATTCAACGTGCAAGTTGTTCAAGAAGATATGCGAGAAGATGGTGTACTAATGCATAATGGCAGTTTCGATCTCTCGCCGTTGGCACCACAAGATTGTACGACTGCTCAAGATTTTAGGAACTTATAATAGGTTTTTAGTGATGCTTTGAGCGCTTGCAATTATTGTCAAACAACCGAGCCATCTCGTTTCTATTCATGAGGCTGGTTGAATTGGTGAAACAAGGAGGGTGATCCCTTCTTCATTGAAGCAATAAGAATCTGCCTGTGTTAGATTGGCTTAAAACAGTGTTCCATGTTATGAAGGGTCATAATGTCAAAGCGGAACATTTATTGGCAACGGTGATGAGTTGGCATTGGAATATCATTGTTGCATACAGTAATGGTTTCTATAGAATGAGTTCCACTCAAAGGACGGAAACGGCACCATCATCAAGCAGTGCCCAAACACTTGTATGGTTTGTTCTTCGTAAGAAGATCATCCCAGCCTTTCCCTAGGTCTTCGTCTTCATTTGCCAAATAGATGGAGACATACTTGGGATCAGATTGGTTCGACTACATCCTTAGAGTTGGCGAAGACAGTCAATGTCCTGAATGGTGAAAGAGCTCCTCACGGTTTGAGGTTTTCTCTCTATCTCTCGTAGATAATAGTTTTCCAATTCTCCTTTCACCAAACCCTAAATCTGGCAATCATGGACGTCTTCAGGCATATTCCACCTGTTTAAATCATCTTCTTCCTACTGTTTCATCTCCGGATGGTGACCACTGTTAGAAGATTTGACAAAGTTGATGGGTTTCTGTGATATCATCCCTTCCTCATCTTTGAAAATGTTGCTGGGTGATGTCGCTCCCTTTGATCCTCCCCTCTCCGGATGACCCAAGATTGATTGAAGCTTTGCTGAGACTACTCCACTCCTCCAGGTTTCTTTTCCTATACTTGTTTCCAAGCCATGATCAAAGCCACCTTGCGATTGTGTTGCTGAGGATTTGATAATGGTTGGGGTCTTCTGCTTTGGTGTTTTCTGCCTCTTTCGGTGGTTATATCAGTAGCTCTCCGTGAATCACCTGGTTTTAATCTGCATTACTAAGTCATCACAACTAGAGCTCTTTTCACTCCATAGCCAAAACCCTATAGTATCTCGGCAAATCAATAACTGGACAGGAAATGGCAAATAGAGAGGAAAATCAACTCCGGTTGGCAGTGTTGTGTAGGCGAATGGGCGACTTGTGGTCGGAAGAAGACATCACAGACTTAGGGGATAACATTCCAAAAGAAGAAAAACAACAAATTGAGTTAACTCTCTATGGAAAGCTATATTCGAAGCCCAATGTTGATTTTCAGGCGTTCTGCGGTACTATGAAAAGAGCATGGAAAGCAGACTCAGTGAAATGTGAGCAAATTGAACCAGGTTTCTTTTCGTTTGTGTTCCAATCCAATGAAGAAAAAAGAATGGTGCTCCAAACTGGACCTTGGGCTTTCGCTAGTAATCTTCTAGTCCTTAGAGAGGGAGACCTAAGCATATATGAGCATTGTTATGAATTTACACATTACGCGTTCTGGGTACACTTTATAGGCCTGCCTCGAGCTAGAGTTAATCAAGATGCCATACGCCTTCTAGCCTCAAGATTGGGGAGAGTTGAGGAGATGAAAATCGAGGCGAGAGGTAATAACTCTCGGAAAATTGGAAAGGCGAGAGTAATATTGAATCTGTCCAGCCCCCTTAAAACAGGAACTGTGATAAATTGTGGGGATAAGAAATGATGGATTGACTATAAGTATGAAAGGCTACCTCACTATTGTTATTCCTGCGGTCGGATTGGGCATTATGCAAATTATCAGACTTGAAATACCCTATGAAGAGACGGGCCTCAACCGGGTCGGTTTGGTTCGTGGCTGAAAGCAGAAGTCAGAGAAGAAAGCCCTTACTGGAAGACTTTTTATGGAAAAATTGAACCCTCGATCTCAGAAGAAGAAGTTGTTACGGAAACTCAAATAGAGGTGATTGAATCAACCATGAAAACAGCGGTAGAAGAAGACAACTCACTAGCACTTGTTCTTGTTCAACGTGAAAAAACAAAACAAATGAGTATTATTAGAAGATATAACTCGGATCAGCACCAAGCATTATCTCTATCTCTTGCTGGGAACGAGAGTCCACAACAAAATACCAAGAAAGGTAAAGCGATTTATAAAGCACCAGCGGCTAAGAAACAAAGGTGTGTCAGCCCCTATGAAAAGAAAACAACACAGGAGCTTGTGGTAGATGAAAATCAACTCTTGGATGCCCCCATTGAGTCTTGGGAAGGGGCAAGTACATGGGCTATGGTGGCTGGCTCTAATAAGCCACCATTGGAAAGATGAAACTATTAAGCTGGAATTGTCAAGAGTCAAGCAATCCCTTGACAGTCTAGCATCTCAAAGCCCTAGTGGCTTAAGAGAGGCATAACCTGGTTTTCCTCATGGAAACAAAAAATCAGAATCCTATTATTGAGAGAGTGAGGAAAATGACTCATTTTACAACTTCTTTTACTATTGAACCAGTTGGCATAGCATGGGGATTAGCAATAATGTGGGATGAGGAGGTTAAAGTGGAAGTGGAAGGAAGTTCTGGGGAGCTTATTACTATAAAATGCAAGGATTGTCGCGACCTCTTTTTTTTCGGCGCCCGCACCGGGTACGAGCGCCTAAAGAGGCTAATGGCTCGGCTGAATTTATTAAGCCCGGACTCTCCCAAGTCCATCAATTCACGACTTAATGGTCTAAGTTTTTAACCCGCAAATCAATTTTTAAATTGGAGTCGCCACTAATCGATTTGGGGTGGGTTGATTAGAAACCCAAGTGAAGTATCGAGAGAAATACTCACTCTGCGCAAACTGCAAATCCGAGAAATTAGGATTGGGGACTTGATTACACTAGTTAATCACTAATGCCCTTTCGGTACCTAATCTTGTTTAAACACTAAGGTTTTTTGGATGTTCGAGGGATTTTCCATGCATTTTTGGGAGGAAAAACATTTTTTGAGTCATTTTCTAATTTTTTGGTATTTTTTTGAAAAATACAAGTCTTTTTGGCTTTTTCTGAATTTTTGGCTTTTTCATGAATTTTTGGCCTTTTTTGGATTTTGACATTTTTTGGAAAATATGAAATTTTTTTGATTTTTTGATTTTTGGAAAATAAAGCATTTTCTAAATATTTTTTAATATTTTTGGGAAATAAATTATTTTTATTATTTTTCATTTTTCGAAAATAAAATATTTATTTATTTATTTATTTATTTATTTAAAATATTATTTTATATTAAAATAATATAAAATCGACTGGGTCGGATCCGCGGTTGGGTCCGACTCGGGCCGACCCACCCACGACGGGCCCGCGTTGCGGGCCCGACTCATTTTTTTTTTTTTTTTTTTATTTGAAACGGCGTCGTGGCCGGCCGTTTAGGGACACCCGGCCCGGCCCGACGACCCCGCTCCACGACTCCGCTCCGACTCACAACTCGGTTCCTTCGGAACCCTACCCGACTCGCAACCCGGCTCCCCGCCCTGCGGGATTTACGGAATCCTATTCGGTTCCCGATCCGGGTTCGACCCGACGACCCGGATCGCGACTGAAAATCGGGAACCCTAGGGTTTCCCGAATGGGGGCCCCAAGAGGTGCAGCGGCGACGATGGCGAAGACGGCGGCGACGGCGATGTTGATCGGACTTACGGAGAGGGAGATGGCAAGGGCGACGGCGACGGTGACGGCACGATACCTGCTCGGCAATGGCGCGGCAAAGGCGACGGCAACAAGGGCAACGACAGATCGATGGCAACGACCACGGCGGACAACGATGGCGACGGTGGATCTTGGACGGTCGATCCGTCGCCGAGTTTCCCTCTCTCTCCCTCGGGCTCGCTCGGCGAACTCCCCTAAGTCTCTCGGGGACCCCTCCGAGCTCACCACGCCACGGCCGACCCTACGCTCGAACTCCCGGGTCTCTCAAGGACCCCGAGCTCGGGGTGTTTCTTCCTCCTTTCTCTCTGTGTGTTTCTCCGGCAGAATTTCCCCCTCTCCGGCCGCGAGCCTTCGGATCTGGGCTTGCTCAACCTCGGCTCCCCTTCTGAAGTCTCTCAGCAGGAAGCTCGAAGCTTTGCAGCCTTCGATCGTTCTCGGCGTGCCCATTGCCGTCGTTGGGGGAGCCCTATTTATAGGCAAGGGGGTGGTCGGTCGACGGAGCTTCGACCGCCGGTTCCCGCGCGCTGAACGACCTCTGCCGGCCAAACCGGCGTCCCATCCGCCATCATCTCCTCCTCCAATCACGTCCTGTCGACGCCAACTGCTTCTCTGCTTCACGTGCGCTGCCGTCCGTCCATCTCCCTCCGGCGTCGCGCCTGCCCGTGCGTGCGTTGCAGTGGCGCAAGGAGGAAGAAGACTCGGTCGGGCTGGGCCGAGGGGAGATGGGTCAAGGCCCATGCGGAGGCTGTTTTTCTGTTTTCTGTTTTTTCGTTATTTATTATCCGAAAAAGATAAAATAAAATAAAGTAAAGTTAAATAAAGCTAAATAAAACCTAACTAATTTTAGGCGTCAACAGCTGCCCCTCTTTGAAGGTGAGCTCGCAGAGGTTGCATTCAAAGACAAACTGATGCCTAAATTTTATCCATACATGCATAACATATTATATTTTACTTAGGACCTATTATCCTATGCAAAAGAGCACTATAACATTACAAATACTAAGACAGATAAGAAGATACCGTAGTTACTTACCGGGAGTGAGTGAGATAGGGTGTGAACCCCGAGTTTGGCAAGTATCGGGCGTCATCTTACCCGGTGATATGAAGATGTTGCTTTTCCGGGGCTCGAACCATTCTTCGGTCGCTGTTAAAACAATCAATGATTTGTCTAGGACCCGAACCTTTCTTCGGTCGCCTTGACGGGAAATTGCTTCTCCAGGACCCGAACCATTCTTCGGTCGCCTATTGGAGTAATCAGTGGTTTGTCTCGGACCCGAACCATTCTTCGGTCGTTGTGACGGGAAATTGCTTCTCCAGAACCCGAACCATTCTTCGGTCGCCTGTTAAAACAATCAATGGTTTGTCTAGGACCCGAACCTTTCTTCGGTTGCCTTGACGGGAGATTGCTCCTCCAAGACCTGAATCATTCTTCGGTCGCCTATTGGAGTAATCAGTGGTTTGTCTCGGACCCGAACCATTCTTCGGTCGCCGTGACGGGAAATTGCTTCTCCAGACCCGAACCATTCTTCTGGTCCGCCCGTTAAAACAATCAATGGTTTGTCTAGGACCCGAACCTTTCTTCGGTCGCCTTGACGGGAGATGCACTGACCTTTCTCTGGGCATCTGCTTGTTGGGAGATAGTACTTGGATGATCACAAGTACAAACTCTTGGAGGATACCTGGATGATCACAAGCATCGGAGGGGTACCTGGACGATCACAAGTACAAACTCTTGGGGGATACCTGGATGATCACAAGTATCGAAGGGGTACCTGGACGATCACAGGTACAAACTCTTTGGAGATACCTGGATGATCACAAGTATCGAAGGGGTACCTAGACGATCACAGGTACAAACTCTTTGGAGATACCTGGATGATCACAAGTATCGAAGGGGTACCTGGACAATCACAGGTATAAACTCTTAAGGAAGAATCAAGGCATACCTGAGATATTCGTGTGGAAATATCGAGGATGGGTCTTGCATATACGTGAAGGTCTCTCACCTCCTGGTAAAGGGGAATATCGAGGACGTACTTGGGATATTCGTGAAGGTCTCTCACCTCCTGGTAAAGGGAATATCGAGGACGTACCTGGGATATTCGTGAAGGTCTCTCACCTCCTGGTAATTGAGAATATCGAGGGCGTACTTGGGATATTCGTGAAGGTCTCTCACCTCCTAGTAATTGGGAATATCGAGGGCGTACCTTGGATATTCATGAAGGTCTTTCACCTCCTGGTAATTGGGAATATTGAGAACGTGCCTCGCATATTCATGAAGGTCTCTCACCTCCTGGTAGTTGGGAATATCGAGGGCGTGCCTGGGATATTCGTGAAGGTCTCTCACCTCTTGGTAAAGGGGAATATCGAGGGCGTACCTGAGATATTCGTGAAGGTCTCTCACCTCCTGGTAATTGGGAATATTGAGGACGTGCCTTGCATATTCATGAAGGTCTCTCACCTCCTGGTAGTTGGGAATATCGAGGGCGTGCCTGGGATATTCATGAAGGTCTCTCACCTCTGGTAAAGGGAATATCGAGGGCGTACACCGAGATATTCGTGAAGGTCTCTCACCTCCCGGTAATTGGGAATATCGAGGGCGTGCCCCGCATATTCGTGAAGGTCTCTCACCTCTGGTAATTGGGAATATCGAGGACGTACCTAGGATATTCATGAAGGTCTCTCACCTTCTGGTAATTGGGAATATTGAGGACGTGCCTCGCATATTCATGAAGGTCTCTCACCTCCTGGTAGTTGGGAATATCGAGGGCGTGCCTGGGATATTCGTGAAGGTCTCTCACCTCTTGGTAATTGGGAATATCGAGGGCGTGCCCCGCATATTCGTGAAGGTCTCTCACCTCCTGGTAATTGGGAATATCGAGGGCGTGCCCCGCATATTCGTGAAGGTCTCTCACCTCCTGGTAATTGGGAATATTGAGGACGTGCCTCGCATATTCATGAAGGTCTCTCACCTCCTGGTAGTTGGGAATATCGAGGGCGTGTCCCGCATATTCGTGAAGGTCTCTCACCTCCGGTAAAGGGAATATCGAGGGCGTACTGAGATATTCGTGAAGGTCTCACCTCACGGTAATGGGAATATCGAGGGCGTGCCCCGCATATTCGTGAAGGTCTCTCACCTCCTGGTAATATAAACTTGAATGTAGCACGAGGCTTACCTGGGCTGTAGGCACTTAAAGGGGTGGAACACTGGATAGCCACGGAGTGTACAAAGTACTTTGGAATACTTGGATGACCACAAGTATTTAATGATACAACCTGGGACCACTCAGTTGGTCCAAGTGTAAGAAAGCATACCTGGGTAGGTGCAGGCACACAAAGTAGTGGAATGCTTGAACATAAGCTATTATTTAGGGACAACTCAGGCAAGTTGAGTGTCATGAAAAGGAAGTACCTGGACAATAGTGGGTACTTGACGATATAGGGATACCTAGACAGCAGTAGGTATTCCAAGAGATACTTGGTCAGTCACAAGTATCAATACTCTGGGGACAACTTGAACATGTCGAGTGTCAGGAAAAGGGAGTATCCGAACGGTGACCGGTACTCAAAGACAACAGGGATACCTAGACAGCAGTAGGTATTTAAAAATAAAGGAATACTTGGTCAGTCACAAGTATCAATACTCTGAGGACAACTCGAATAGGTCGAGTGTCAGGAAAAAGGAGTATC
The DNA here is from genome assembly GCF_016545825.1 of Eucalyptus grandis. Lineage (NCBI taxonomy): Eukaryota > Viridiplantae > Streptophyta > Magnoliopsida > Myrtales > Myrtaceae > Eucalyptus > Eucalyptus grandis. The sequence continues at coordinate 40,582,847 of NC_052619.1, forward strand.
CGGACGGTGGCCGGTACTCAAGGACAACAGGGATACCTAGACAGTAGTAGGAATTCAACAATAAAGGAATACTCGGTCGGTCACAAGTATCAATACTCGAGGACAACTCGAATAGGTCGAGTGTCGGGAAAGGAGTATCCGGATGGTGGCCGGTACTCAAAGACAATGGGATGCTAAGACAGTTGCAAGCATCGAAACTTAAGAGACAATTCGAATAGGTCGAGTGTCAAGAGGAGAGTACCTGAACAGCGATAGGTACCTTAAGACAAATGAGGATAGAGATATGCTTACCCTGGCAATATCTCGATCTCTAAGAGTATGTCGCTATTTGCACGGTATGCACACATGATTGTATATGCTGTAAATTCATGAGTTCAAATGAGATTTATGCATGATAATTTTGTCGATTCGCATCTTTTGATTTCCACTGGGAAGATTTTGAAAGACAACCTTCATTTAGAATGTAGATGTCTTGAGCATGCCAGATGAGGGACTTTCAGTTTGAAAGGACTTTCCGCTCACTCTCATGGAAAAGGTTATCCTGACCATTGATGCAGGATTCATAAGGACCACACTTCTCACTGTCATCATGTCAACAGGGGTCTGAGTATTCTCGCAAACAGTACGACTTTACCAATGTGAGGGGTCTTTATTGAAACTGTGACGAAATCTTGGTCAGTGGCTCATCAAATGGGACCGTCGAGGTCAAGGCTTATGAATGAAGTGCCGCACGATCATATCCAGGTTTGCAAGTCAAGGGTCCTGCGAAAAGAGATAGAATAGTCTTGCTCGCACTTCTTCGAGCGATGCTTATAGACATATGAAATCCTACGTTAATTGAAGTGCCCCTAATCTGAAGAGGCTTTTATAATGGGATGTAATGTAGGCTTGATTCACATGTAAGAGGGTGAGAGTTGGTGACTTTCTCGGCATTTGTCACTAGTCTTTCTTGTCATATGGAGGTTCTGTGGACCACAACAACAACTTTTTTTTTTTTTGGCTGTATTTTTGACTGGGGGCATTGGCCTTGCTTTTACCAGGCACGCTGCTTTTTTCATGCCCTTATTTTTTATTCCAGTTCTTCAAATATGGGCATTGACCTTGCTTTTACCAGGTACACTGCTTTTTTATGCCCCTGCTTTTCTTGTTGCTTGAGAGCTGATCTTGGCAAGCTTAATTGAAGCACCGTTATTAGACTCTTGAGTCTTCATCTTCAACTGGCGCTCAGGCTATAATAACTTCGCTTTGTCTTGATGTGAGGGTAAAATTACAAACTCACTTGGGTTGTATAATGAATACAAGTGCATAGAGAAAGAATTGCTCTTCGTCATTCTAGGGCACTTAAATTAACATGAGTGTTCATATGCAATAAGGACACCAAGATTGATGCAAGTGTGAGCAAGAAAATTTCTATCTCTCTTCTCACCTTGTGATGCCGCTTTGTCTCCGATCCGCCCCAAAGTGTGGGGTGGTTCTTGATGGGGGTATGAGAGAAGCTTCACCAATGTATGGGGCTCAATGGGGTGAGCGATGGAATGCCTCTCACTGTTTTGGTTATCGTACCATTCGCGAGAGAACTCTTTATCCTACGCCATGGAATCTTCGCACTCATCTCACAAGTGTATAGATAGGGGACTGTGTATAGGATATGGCTTGCCTTTCATCGTTTTGACGCGCCTCATTCAGCATGCTCAATTAATCTTGTATTCTTCACTTAGCTGTCTATTCTAATAATTCTCAATGGAATCAGTGATTTAGACAGACAAAATCCTCATGCAAAATCTATGCAGCATTTTAAACATGAGAGAGTTTGTACTCTCAAAACAGATGAATGGTTTTTGCTCAAAAAGACCTTGTTGACAACTTTAAGGATTAGCGAGAATGGTGTTGTTTAAGCTTTGAACATCGAAAGGGTTATTCTCAAAGGGGTGTCGATGGTTGTCCCTATCGATTAGGGATATGACACGTAAATGATCAACCGGGGTTGGGAATCTGATCGGGCATCTTTGTTTCTTTTTCCTTGCTTGGATCACTTGGTTTGCCCTGTTTAACCATTTGATCTGGCTCTTGAATTCCAATGCCTCCTGTCAATATGAGTTCGGAGAGTGAGTGTTAGAAATGATGCCAAATTACCTTTCCCCGAGTTTATTTGTCTGGTTTTTGGGAAAGTTGCTTGGCCTCTTTTACATTTCAATGCTTTCCTTCATGAAATTTTCCATTCTGTCTTTGATTAGCGGCATTGGGCACAATCATGTATCTCAAACTTCTATGGAATTTGAGATAGATAATTACTTCTTGCGAGGGCATGCATCGGGAACAAGAAGTGAGGCTTTCAGATTCTAAGATTGTTAACTGGGACGAAGGTTCCTTCTAACTGACCGGCTCTGAATGATGCGTCCTTTACACCGAGTCAGGCGAAATTGACATGGATTATTCTTACACGTCTGCCTGGGTAATGTCGATTTGCTCAAGTTATGCCATCGAGTTTGCTACTTGATTTTCGACATTTCCCTAAATGCTGGTGATTACTATTCATTTTCTTTCATTAAGTCAACCGAACACACATTCTTTATGATGGTGTAGATACATCACTCATATATGAAAGGTGCATAGGCATTTTCAATCTGATATAGAAGTGTTTGGCAATGCCAGACAAGGAACATCTTTTAAGGATAGTACTTTTTTACAGCATCCGAGTTAACTGGCTTAGAGAATTCTCGCCCATCCATCTCAGTTAGGATCAAGGCTCCTCCGGGGAGTATCTTTTTTATTACATAAGGACCCTTGTAATTTGGGGCGAACTTGCCTACAGGCTCTGGAAAGATTGGCAGCGTCTTTCTCAAGACTAGCTCGTCTATCTCGAAGTTCTTGGGTCGCACCTTTTGATTAAATGATCGAGCTACCTTCGCCGATAACACCGACCGTGGCGAGGGCTTTCGATCGCTTTTCATCGATCATGTTCAGGCTGCTCAAGCCTTTGTTGTGTCCATTCTTCCTTAGATAATCCAGCCAGTGATAAAATTCGTAGGGAAGGGATTTCTACTTCCACGGGTAAACCGCCTCCATACCATAAACCGGGGAAAAGGGGTTGCCCCGAAGAGAAGTTCGAATCGAAGTTCGATATCTTTGTCGCCGCGAAGGATAGCCTCTCGTGCCGGTCCGCGGTAATTTTCAGCCGTCTTGGCTAGGATTCTCTTGATGTTCTTGTTGGCGGCCTCAACAGCCCCATTCATTTGCGAACGATAAGGGGATGAGTTCAAATGCTGGATCTTGAACTCGTAAAATAATTGATCAATCGGCTTGTTGTTCGATTTGTCCCATTGTCGGTGATGATCGAATACGGCACGCCATATCGGGCGATTATGTCACGTTTGATAAACTTTATGACATTTCGTGCAGTTACGCTTGCATATGATGTGGCCTCAATCCATTTTGAAAAGTAATCAATTGCAACCAAGATGAACCGATGCCCGTTTGACGCCTTTGGGTTAATTGGGCCAATTACATCGATGCCCCACATTGAAAACGGCCATGGCTCGGATAACTGATGCAGTTCAGTTGGAGGGACATTTATCTTATCCCCATGAATTTGACAACGATGACAACTCCGTACATGCTGAGCACAATCATTCTCTAAAGGGAGCCAATAATAACCAGAGTCTCATTATCTTCTTGGCCAACATACGTCCATTCATGTGAGGGCCACATACTCCCTCATGTATTTCTTGCATTATTCGTGTGGCTTCGCCTACATCCACACACCTTAGCGGACTGAGTCATACGATCTTTTGTACAGATTTTCACCGCTGACGAAAAACTTTGAAGCCATTTTCATTAGATATTTTCGATCAGAGGGAGTTCTTTGTTCATGGAACTCTTGCTTCTGGACGTATTTCATGATATCGTGATACCAGGGTTTCCCATCGGGTTCTTCAGTAATAGCCATGCAGTAGGCTTGTCTTGCCAGGACTTCAATTTTTAAAGGCTCTACTTCTAACCCTTTCGTTGCTTGCAACATAGATGATAGCGTTGCTAGTGCATCAGCGAACTGATTATGAATTCTAGGTAGGTATTCAAACGAGATGTCTTGGAATTTTCCCGCCAATTTTTCTAAGTAACCATGATAAGGCACAAGCTTGGCGTCTTTTGTCTTCCATTCGCCCAACGTCTGGAGGATTATTAAGGTAGAATCGCCGAACACCTTTAGCTTTGTCACTCCCATTTCAATAGCCGCTTGCAAGCCGAGGATGCATGCTTCATACTCGGCTATATTGTTGGTGCATGGAAATATCAATTTTGCAGCCACCGGATAATGTTGTCCATTTGGGGATATCAAGACTGCCCCAGTGCCGGAGCCTGACAAATTTACGGCTCCGTCGAAGAACATAGTCCATGTGTCTTCTACCGCTGATATTCGATCGTCCGGGGGATTATCCTTGCGTACTCCTTTAGGATAGTCTGCTAACATATCAGCAATCACCCGTCCTTTAACTTATTTTTGCGACATCACTTGAATGTCGAATTCCGAGATCGATTTGCCATTTGGCCAATTTTCCTACCAATGTCTTGGGCGACCGAGCAAATACTTGATCGGATCACTTTCGCCACGAGGAAAGTTTGGTAATGCAAGGTATACTGTCGGAGCCTATGCAACACCCATACTAATGCGGCGCATGTTTTTTCTGATTTGGAGTAGTTTTGTTCTGATGTGGTGAACTTTTTGCTCAAATAGTAGATGGCTCGCTCCTTCTGGTCATGGGGATCCTTTTGTGCCAGCATTGCACCTAAGGATTCACTGTTGAGGGTAAGGTAGAGAATTAAAGGGTGCCCCGGGACTGGAGGTACTAGAATCGAGGGTTTCATCAAGTACTGCTTTAGGTCTTCAAATGCGAGTCGGCAATCATCATCCCATTTAATTTGTGCATCCTTCCTGAGAAGTTTAAAGAATGGTTTTGTAGTTTCAGAAAGCTGGGAAATGAATCGGGCAATGTAATTTAATCTTCCCAGAAGGCTCCGGACTTTTTTTACAGTTGAAGGAGGAGGCATCTCAAATATCGCCTTGGTTTTCGATGGATCTACTTCTATTCCTTCACAGCTTACAATGAATCCAAGTAATTTGCCAGAAGTTGCCCCCAAACACACATTTTGCTGGATTCAAGCGCAACTTAAACTGGCGAAGTCGCTCAAATAGTTTCTCCGTGGTCTTCGCATGGTTCTCTCCATATCTGGTTTTAGCGATCATGTCATCGACGTATACTTCAATTTCTTTGTGCATCATGTCATGGAAAAGGGTGACCATGGCTCGTGGTAAGTTGCTCCAAAGATTTTTTAGGCCAAAAGGCATGACCTTATAATGGAAAGTTCCCCATGGAGTAATGAACGCCGTTTTTTCCTTGTCTTCCTCCTTCATCTTTATTTGGTTGTATCCCGAGAATCCATCCATAAAAGAGAATAGTTTGAATCCTGCAGTACTGTCCACTAGAACGTCTATGTGGGGTAATGGGAAATCATCTTTCGGGCTTGCCTTGTTCAAGTCACGATAGTCGACACAAATACGTATTCGACCATCCTTCTTCTTCACTGGCACAATGTTTGCTACCCAGCTGGGGTATCGCGAGACTTCGAGGAAACCCACTTCGAGGAGTTTCATTACCTCTTCTTCAATCTTTTTTGACAGTTCTGGCTTGGTTCTTCTTAGCCGCTGCTTCTTGGGGGCTATGTCAGGGTTGGTTGGCAAACTATGCTCCACGATCATTGGATCAAGGCCTGGCATATCCGCGTATGACCATGTGAATATGTCATGATACCTCTTTAGGAGGGCAATCAAGCTTGCAGCTTCTTCTTTAGGAAGGTTCACGCCAATCTTTATCTCCCTTGGACCTTCTGTGCTGCCCAAATTGACGATGACGGTGTCTTCAGTGGTGGAAGGCCTTGTTTCTTCATGACGCTCCCAATCTCGTTGAACTTCATCGGAATTATCAAAGTCATCATCTGAGCTATCAGAATTGCTATTATGGCTATCCACGATGTTGGTTTGGACCGCCCCCATACCCTTGCCTACCGCTAGATCATTCCTGTGTCATAGAGTAGATAGGCTAAGAGGACAAATAAGGTTAGTAGAATGCATGCTCTCTTTTTTTTTTGGAAATGTGATAAATTGTTCTTGAAGATTTAGGATAAGGAAACATGAGGAGACCCGGGCCTCAGATTTTTTCTTTCATTTGACGGCCGGCAGCTATCATCAACGGGCCGGTTTAGTATGTCTCCTCATGCCCTCAAAATGTTTTCAACTTTATTTATTAATAGACGGATTTACAGAGTGATTTCAAAAAATGGTTCCCCGGGTGGAACTGATGTTGAAAACAAAACAAGCTAGGCTCTTTTAAAAAAAAGTACAGGCTCCCACGTAGGGGAGTATGCGAAGGAAATAAAAAGGATTCTACTCGAGCGGGTTTGCGCCCATTTCCCTCGGCGGTCCTTCATTGATAGCGCCCACGAAAAAGTCTTCATACCAGCCCCAGCCACATCTCCCCGTGCTTGCGGCTTTGCATTCCGATCATCCATGCCTTCCCATCCATCAGGGACGATGTGGTGATGATGATCATAGAAACTTTGGGGGATTGAATAATTGACATAGTAGTCAAATTTACCACTTGGCTGACCCAAAGTGTCCATGATCATCTCTCCTCTACGTGCTTCCTTAGCATGCTCGGGAACATGGTACGAGTGTCGGGTACCACGAGGAGGTGATCTTTGCCAACACACAATGCCACGGAGAGCGGAACGTGAATACCCCAAAGATCTAAAAGATCCCGAACCTTGTCTTTCAGATGGCATGCCATCTAACGAGTGTCCTAATTCCCCGAATGATAATCACATTGTTTGGATGGATCATAATCAAGGAAGTACTCGGGGTAGGATGACTCGGTTCCACGGTGATTAGCCCTTGCTCTAGGAGGATGGGAAAACGATGGCCATCGATTTAGGAAGAGGCGAATACGCCTCATGCTTTTGAGGACCGAGATAGCCGGACCCCCTTGCCGATCGCATCGGTAGGGTCTTCTACCGAATCCTCACTATGACGAGAGCGGAATGTGCGGGTAGCTTGAGCGAAGTTTTCCGTCAAGTGGTGTACTTGTCTCGCGTAGTTCATCAACTTGGCGTTGAAGCCGGATGAATGAGAAGTTATCGCCTGTTCTTCTAATCTCCTCCTCAATAGCACATATGGAAATGTCTCCAAACATGGTGGTCATGTCATCCGGCTCCTCTTTCTTTGAGGGCCAAGTTGTGCCCTCCTGGATTACGGGCAAGTTTGAGCTCCCGAGGTTGAACCAATTTGGAGTATTGATCACTCCCTCCTCTTCACGCATCATCCGGGCTGGGCCCGGGAAAGTTTCCTCGAGACGGGGTATAAAGGCCGACTTTTTCTTTGCTTTTCTATCCGGGAGGTATCCTAAACCGACCGTGTAGGGTCTCCTCAAGGCTTCAATAGGTTGACGGATGCCCTAGCCTTCCTTACCAAGCCCTTGTCCTGGAATGAAACCGTGTCCAACCATGATTTTTCCTACCATGATCGCAACACTTGATACTTCGGGACGAGGGCAAGGTCCCTCGAGTTTCGTGTACGTAGACACGAGCTCGAATGATTGATAGCTGGCTTCATTCTTGTCACCTGGCTCAACATAAGGAATGACTGTCTCATGGTAGATACGGTGGTCTTCTTCTCCTCGGACCGTTATTAGTTTTCCCCCAACCACGAACTTCACACTTTGGTGGAGGCTTGAAGGTACCGCTCCCGCGACGTGGATCCACGGGCACCTTAAGAGGAAATTGAACGCAGTGGAAATATCCATCACCTGGAACAAAATTTTAAATTCGGTTGGGCCAATTTGAACGTCGAGCTCGATCTCTCCCACCGTTTCCTTCTTTGTTCCATCGAATGCTCGAACAGAAGTCTTGGGTACCTGGATCCGTGATCTATCTATTTGAAGGCGACAGAGTGTCGCTAGTGGACATATGTTAAGAGCAGATCCGTTGTCAATCAGCACTCGGGCGACGTGAGATGCATTGCATTTGACTAATATGTAGAGGCCTTTGGTGTGTCCTCTACCCTCCTCAGGGATTTCTTCATCAGAGAATGCCATTTGATCTTTCGTAAGAATGGTGCCGACAAATTCCTCGAGTTTGTCATGCTCAATCGTTTCAGGACATGTACCTCACTTAATACCTTCATGAGGGATTTTTGATGTTTGACAGATGTCTGAAGCAACTCCAGCAGAGAGATTTGTGCTAGTGATTTTCGTAATTGTTCCACCACATTGTATTCGCTGGCCTTAACTACGGCCAAAAACTCCCCGGCTTCTTCGTCGCTGATGCTTAGCGACTACGCATTCGCTTGAGCATAGGTTCGCCTGGATCTCGTGACTAAACCCACATCAAGGTCATAGGACCATGGTACCGCATTATTACATTCATATTTGTAAGGCTGGGGGATTTCAATGACTATAGCTGCTTCCTCTATCGATGCTTTGACTATGGCTCCTCTTCCTTCAGATACATCCTCGGTGGGGTGGAGTTCTTCTTCTTTTTTGGCATTCGCGCGGCACATTCCTCATCCCGTTGATGAGGACTTGTGATATAGTGGAAACTATGCTAGTGCGATCAACTTGCACGATTATTCCGGCCTCTACCATCCTTGATACCCTTTCTTCCATTGTCGCCAAAGGTGGTTTTTGGTCATTTGAATAATACCCGGCTTCTACTAGCCCTCGGTAGATGTCAACAGCATGTGCATTGACATTTTTGATTTGACTGGCTTCAGAACCAAATATCGCATTTACTTTGTCAGCATGATCAGGGAGCGGATTGCTTTGGACATTTGGTTTCGTCATCTGGAATGAGAAGGCTTTAGTATCTAGCAGGTTCTGGATTCGGTGTTTAAGGATGAAGCAATCATCAGTTGAATGACCTACTTCTCCCATGTGATAATCGCATTTTTTGGACGGGTCATAGCTGGAGAAGCTTTCAGCATTGGGTCGTTTTGGCTCAATTGAGAGGAGATTCTTGCTCCGGAGGATTGCCAAAACTCGGGAAGGAGATCCGTGCAGCGGAGTGAATTGTCTTCGACCGTTGTTGCGTTGAGGCCGACGGCTATTGGTCTGTTGTTGGCTTGCGCTTGTCTGAACGGTGGGGAGGTGACCGGCACTCGCAGTGTAGGTGGTATTGACATCGATCGGGGGCTCTTTATCCTTTTTCATGCTGAACCTTCGCCGACAGCACAGCTCGGTGAACCAACCATCCCTTAATCCTATCTCTATCTCGCTCTCCCACCGGAATGAGTTGATTGAATGATTCAGCGATCGTAGTCACCATCCGGTTGCGGTATTCATAGGGGAGGGTTTTGATGAACATTTTTCTCAATTCAAAGTCGGTGGCTCGGGGCTAATCTCGGGGCGGCGAGATTCCTCCACCTAATAGCATATTCTTTGAAAGATTCTTGTTTTTTCTTTTCCGTGCGATCGAGGTCCTCACGAGAAGGGGTAATATCCATTATGAACTTGTACCGTTTGAGGAATGCTTCACTTGCTTCACTCCATGTTTCAATGAGGTTTATGTTTTTCTTGATGTACCACCTCAAGGCGGGACCTACCAAGCTTGATTGGAACAATCGGATCATTAAAGGCACATTACTAACGCATCGGGTCATTCGAACCAAGTACATTTGCAAGTGAGCCCTTGGGCGTCGTCGTGCCATCGTACTTCTCAAATTCAGGCATCTTAAACTTTTCGGGCATTTTGACTTTGGAGTAGATAGAGAGGTCCGTCGGAGTAGGATCTTGCAGGCTTGCGGTTTTTAGCCTTTCTTCTAGCTTCTCAGTACTCTTATCATGCTCGCTTTAGATGAAATGCTGGGTTTTACTTTCTCAACTATGATTTGGTGCGCGTCATCCTCCAATTCGGGCATGCTATCGTCGGTTTCTTTTCCCCGCTCTCCTCGGGTGGATGATTGCGGTAATACTACTTCAATTGAGGCCGGGTAGGGGCCAATTTGCCCGGATGGAATCTATTTGCTTTGAGAGTTGTTGAAGCACATTGAAGACCCGCTTCATTTCTTTTTCCATAATCTCGACACGGCTTGGTACATTTTCTTCAGCCATCCAAGCTTTGGATTTGGTGATTATGGCTATGTTGTGATTACCTGTCAACACAGGAAATGGAGAAAACGTAAATAAAGGAAACACATGGAACACTCGGCTCATGGCAAGGGTCGAGTCATTCTTATTTATTAACAAGAGATTTATACAATGCCAAAAGGATTTTTGACACAAGTCAGGATGACCCTAGACATTCACATTAAAATATTCACATCAAAAAGCCACGACACCCATTTTTATATGTGATGGGAAGTCTCGATCTTGCGACGCCGTTTGCTCTTTTGAGATAACTTTGATATGCGCCTCTTGCTGGTCTTCAAACTTTCTTCAAGAGACTTGATCCTTTCTTGCTTGGTAAGTTGGCTACTTACATCGTGATTACCGGCCGCAACTCCTCGGAATCCCATGGTTGAGGATGTAAAAGGTGGATGCATGATGGGCTTTTTCCTGTCCCTTCAATCTTCTGGGTACAATAATCTTCTTTGGGTGACATCTATCCCATGCATTCTGAATTATGTTGATTTCCTCTAAGTAGTCATGACCGGTGGGGTTGAAAGAAACTCGAAATAGTCCTGTCTTGAGTGGTGGCGGGATTTCTTGAAGGATTCTGTACTGGCGAGCCACCCTATATGGATAGTATGAGGTAGCTCCAGAGAGACCCAGCAGTGGGATGGGATCATAATAATCAAGCGCAAAACGTGCCTCGCCCGCAAGGAACCACTTAGTTCGCCATATGAATGTCTCTGGGAGCGGGTTTTTTAATAAGTCAATCCATTGAGAATATTCTTCATCGGGAGAATACTTCTCAAAGCTTTGGAACTTTTGTAGTGGGTGCTTGGACTCATTAATTTCAAATATTTGCATGAGGTGCCCAAATCCTTTGATATGGGAAAAGAACCACATTTGTAAAATTTCAGGGGCAGCTTTCATGATCTTTTCTTTTTGATCTTTGAAACGGTTAAGGGATAAAAATGTTTCGGCCAAAACCATGTTTACGTATCCCGCTCCGAAAATAATTTGATTTATTACCTCACGATTGAAGGATTTATGGCATTCTTTCTATAGGGGAAGACAATAAATCCAAAGAACGCCAAAAGGAAGATCTTGGTTTTTTGGGACATCGACTGTTTTTCAAAGCATTCGGTTAAGGATGATAGTGGGAAAGCATTGTTGTTGTTTTTAACAATTTCTCTTACTGAATGATCTTTTAAAAAACGTGACAGACTGACTACGGGGTCGATGCTGATTAGTGGCTTAGCAAGCTCCGCTCCCAGGGGCATTCCTATGGCGAAACTGTATTCCTCCAAAGTGGGGGTCAGTTCAAATTTGCTAAACACGAAGGTGGATGTTTCCGGACACCAAAAATGTGGCAGGGCTTGCATGACCCCAGAGTGAATATTGATTTGGAGCAATGGGAGGAGATGACCAATCGTCATGTTGACACGTTCTTGGCCGAGCTGATCTAATTGATTCCACCATATGAGGAGTTCTTTCTTTGGAGCAGGAATGAACTTGATATCAATTCTTCCCATCGCATTTAAAAAGGGGGCTAAACAACTTGACCCTATGCTGCCATGAGCTAGAAGAGACTAAGTAAAAGTAAATAAATTACTTTGCTTTTAAATAAAATGGCAAGCACAGAGACATACAGATGGAATGTGCGGCTCGATTTCTAACTCAGAAGGCTTGGTGAGGTTAAAAGGATATCCGCCCGTCGCAGTCTCGCGTTAGCAGCATACCCTCCTAACCTCGGCTAAGAAATTCGGGGAAAAGAAAGGCAACCTCTACATCGTAGTCTCACGTTCGAGGTCGTATCTTTCTTAACACCATCCTAGAAATCCTATGGCGGCGCAGGTCCAGCGGCCGGGTTGTGTGTGTCATGTGTAGTGTTTAAAACAGTAAAGCATGCACAACAGTTTATAATCACAAAACATTTTATTTTAACAGAATAAAAACTTTAAGCTATTACCCCGCACAAAAAAAAAAAACCTAAAGTCAGCAAAGCATTTAAACAAAGATGAAATGGCCTAAGTCCTCAAAAATGGTCCCGAGTGGAGTCGCCAGGCGTCGCGAGCTCTTTTTTTTTCTACGCCCGCACCGGGTACGAGCGCCTAAAGAGGCTAATGGCTCGGCTGAATTTATTAAGCCCGGACTCTCCCAAGTCCACCAATTCACGACTTAATGGTCTAAGTTTTTAACCTGTAAATCAATTTTTAAATTGGAGTCGCCACTAATCGATTTGGGGTGGGTTGATTAGATACCCAAGTGAAGTATCGGAGAAATACTCACTCTGCGCAACTGAGAAATTAGGATCGGGGACTTGATTACACTAGTTAATCACTAATGCCCTTTCGGTACCTAATCTTGCTTAAACACTAAGGTTTTTGGATGTTCGAGGGATTTTCCATGCATTTTTGGGAGGAAAACATTTTTGAGTCATTTTCTAATTTTTTTGGACAAAAAATGGATTTTTTGGGGTTTTTTGGTATTTTTTTGAAAAAATACAAGTCTTTTTGGCTTTTTCTGAATTTTTTGGCTTTTTCATGAATTTTTGGCCTTTTTTTGGATTTTTGACATTTTTTGGAAAATATGAAATTTTTTTGATTTTTTGATTTTTGGAAAATAAAGCATTTTCTAAATATTTTTTAATATTTTTGGGAAATAAATTTATTTTTTATTATTTTTCATTTTTCTAAAATAAAATATTTATTATTTATTTATTTATTTAAAATATTATTTTATATTAAAATAATATAAAAACTGACTCCGGGTCGGATCCGCGGGTTGGGTCCGACCCGGCCAAGCAACCCACTCGCGGACGGGCCGCGTGCGGGCCCGACTCAGATTTTTTATTTTATTTTATTTTATTTTATTTTTTATTTGAAACGGCGGCGTCGTGGCGGGTGTTCGGACACCCGGCCCGGCCCGATGACCCGGCTCCACGACTCCGCTCCGACTCACAACCCGGTTCCTTCGGAACCCTACCCGACCCGGCCCGACTTCGCGCAACCCGCTCCCCGCCCTCCGGGATTTATGGAATCCCTATCCGGTTCCCGATCCGGGTCCGACCCGACAACCCGGATCGCGACCCGGAAAATCGGGAACCCTAGGGTTTCCGAATGGGGGCGCCCGAAGAGGTGCGCGCGACGATGGCGAAGACGACGGCGACGGCGATGTTGACCGGACTTACGGAGAGGGAGATGGCAAGGGTGATGACGACGGTGACGGCACGATACCTGCTCGGCAATGGCGCGGCAAAGGTGACGGCAACAAGGGCAACGGGCAGACCGATGGCAACGACCGCGGTGGACAACGACGGCGACGGTGGATCTTGGACGGTCGATCTGGCCGGATCCGTCGCCGAGCTTTCCCTCTCTCTCCCTCGGGCTCGCTCGGCGAACTCCCCAAAGTCTCTCGGGGACCCCTCCGAGCTCACCACGCCACGGCCGACCCTACGCTCGAACTCCCGAAGTCTCTCGGGGACCCCGAGCTCGGGGTGTTTCTTCCTCCTTTCTCTTTGTGTGTTTCTCCGGAACTTCCCCTCCGGCCGCGAGCCTTCGGATCTGGGCTTGCTCAACCTCGGCTCCCCTTCGAAGTCTCTCGGCAGAAGCTCGAAGCTTTGCAGCCTTCGATCGTTCTCGGCGTTCTCATTGCCGTCGTCGGGGGAGCCCTATTTATAGGCGAGGGGGCGGTCGGTCGACGGAGCTTCGACCGCCTGTTCCTGCGCGCCGAACGACCTCCGCCGGCCAAACCGGCGTCCCATCCGCCATCATCTCCTCCTCCAGTCACGTCCCGTTGACGCCAATTGCTTCTCGCTTCACGTGCGCCGCCGTCCGTCCATCTCCCTCCGTCGCGCGCTGCTTTGCCCGCGCGTGCGTTGCAGTGGCGCAAGGAGGAAGAAGACTCGGACGGGCTGGGCCGAGGCAGAGATGGGCTGAAGGCCCATGCGGAGGCTGTTTTTTCTGTTTTTCTGTTTTTTTTCGTTATTTATTATCCGAAAAAAGATAAAATAAAATAAAGTAAAGTTAAATAAAGCTAAATAAAACCTAACTAATTTTAGGCGTCAACAAGGATCTTAACAGCGGCGATCTTATGAGGATATCTTTTCTACATGCATCCACAAATTTCCATGAGAGATTAAGATTATGGCGCACTGTTAAAGAAAGCAACTACTCCAATCCACTCCCATGGTTATGTATTAAAGATTTCAATGAAATACTTTATCATTGGGAAAATGTTGGGTGTAGAGAAGTGGATAGATACAGAATTGCAGCTTTCAGGAGCTTTGTGGATGATTGTTCTCTACTGGATATTGAAAGTAAGAGCTGTGCATATACCTGGTCTAACAACAGAGAAGGCAACACATTAGTTAAAAAGAGATTAGATAGAGCACTTTGCAATTTGGAGTGGAGAGTAATGTACCCCAATGCGTTGGCCTTTGCTGTACCGGCAATAGGTTCGGACCATAGCCCGATAGTCCTAAACCTTCACCAAAAGGAGAAGAAAAGTCAAGGAAAATTTAGATTTGAACCAGTGAGGTTAGAAGATCCGGAGTGTGAGGAGGTGATTAAACGTGCTTGGCATGCTAATGCTTCCTTTGCAATCAGTCTTACACACAAACTAAGGTTGGTGGTTGCTGAATTACAAAAATAGAGTAGGAGGAAGTTTAAAAATGCTCAAAAACAAATCAACCCCCTCAAATTTCGGCTTATGGAGTTAACAAATACAACAACTGGGGAGCGAAACAGAGAGGAAATCAGCACCATTATCCAGAAAATTGAAGATTTGTAGAGGCAAGAAGAGATGTACTGGTGCATGAAGTCTAGAATAGAATAGTTAAAATAGGGGGATCAAAACACCAAATGTTTCCATGCAACTACAGTTCAAAGAAGACAAAGGAATAAAATCTCTATGCTTAAGCTAGATGATCAAACCTAGTGCGGGGATCCGAAGACTCTAAGTAATCATATCAGTAGCTATTATCACTCTTTATTCACCTCAGTTGGAGACAGAAATTACCAACTTGTATTAGAGCAATGCTAAGTGGTCATCAATGAGGGGATGAATGGAGATCTCGATTAAACCAGTCACAAGAGGAGAAGTAAAGGCTGCTGTGTTTTAGCTAGGGGCTACAAAAGCACTAGGTCCGAATGGGCTAAATGGCTTATTCTACCAGAATCATTGGCCAATCATCAATGACGACATTTTCAGCATGGTACAATCTTTCTTCAATCAAGGTACGTTCGAACCAGAGCTTAATAGAACACATATCACTCTTATTCCTAAAGTAACAAACCCAGAGAATATCACCCAATTTAGACCTATAAGCCTTTGCAATTTTAGTTACAAAATTATAACAAAGTGCTGGCAAAATGGGCTGAAACCATGGCTGCCAATGATAGTTTCTGAAGAGCAAACAACCTTTATAAGTGGCAGACAGATACAAGACAACGTATTTATTGTTCAAGAGGTGATTCATCAATTACGAGTGAGAAGGACGAAGCGAAAATTCCAAACCATTCTAAAACTAGACATGCAAAAAGCATATGATAGAGTTGAATGTGATTTTCTATGTGATTATATGCTGAGGTTGAGATTTCATGAGAAATGGGTTATGTGGATAAAGTTTTGCATCTCATCGGTATCTTTTAGTTTATTACTTAATGGTGAACCTTCAACTGCCTTTACACCTACTAGAGGAATCCGGCAATGGGATCCCCTCTCCCTTTATCTTTTCATCATCACGGCCAATATCCTCTCAACCTTAATGAACAAAGTTGTACAAGATGGAAGTATAAAGGGTATTCGTCTCAATTCTACATGCACAACCCTCTCTCACCTCCTTTTTGCTGATGATGCCATTTTCTTCTTAGATGGCATGATACGAGAAGCCCATAATGTATTTAATGTGCTGAACCAATCCTGTTATGTGTCCGGACATGCTATAAACCTCAATAAATCAAGCATTTTCTTTGGGAGAGATTACCCTCACACTCTTAAACATAACCTAGCAGCTAAATTGAGAGTGCCTATCTCTGAAACTCTAGGAAAATACCTCGGAATCCCATCTGATCGGGGAAGAACAAAAAAACAAATGTTTGCTTGGATCCTTGCTAAAGTAGAAAGAAAACTTGAAGGTTGGAAAGAGAGATTGATCTCAAAAGCAGGAAAAGAAATTCTCATTAAGACGGTTATTCAAGCCCTTCCCCAATATGCGTGTCTATTTTTAAAATCCCAACCTCTATTTGTCGCACTATTGAGAAGAGAGTGGCCTCCTTTTAGTAGAAACAGAATGTCGATAGAAAAGGAGTTCATTGGAAGAAATGAGAAGTTTTAAAAACTAGGAAGGATTATGGAGGCCTGGGCTTTAAAGATTTGGTGGATTTCAACAAAGCCATGCTGGGAAAGCAAGCTTGGCGGCTTGTCAAACAACCAAATTCAAGTATTGAAAAGTTTGTATTATCCTCGAGGTGACTTTTGGGCAGCAAACAAAGGCACCCGTCCTTCATGGGGATGGCAAAGTTTATTGATGGGGAGAGATACAATTGAACTGCAACTAGATGGAAGGTCGGTGATGGACAGACAATTCGAATCAGAGAAGATGTATGGCTGCCGTCTGGAAGAATTATAGGTCTAGCAAATAAAGAAGATCTAAGAGTGGTGGCTGAATTAATTGACAAAGATACCAAGGCATGAGATATGCATAGAGTTAAAGAACTATTTCCAGACAATATAGTAAAAGAGATCCTTGCCCACCCTCTTAGTCTGCACCCCAACCCAGACAAACTTGTATAGACAGCAAACAAGTCGGGCATATATACTGTAAAGAGTGGCTAGAAGTGCATACATAACCCAAATGATCCCGCCACAAGACAAAACCCATCTCCCTATTATCAAATTCCCAAGTCACTTTGGCATGAGATATGGAGACTCCCGACTTCCCCCAAAATCAAATTCTTACTTTGGAATATATGTAGCAACTCTCTCCCAACAAAGGAAAATCTGTATAGAAGACAAATGATACCTGATTCGACTTGCCAGATCTGTGGCCAAGCTCCAGAAACAACAGAGCACATCTTCATCCTCTACGATTGGACAAAAATGCTAGGTCAACCCCCGATTTTCAAGCCAACACAAATCCAGCATGTATCACTCACATCGATAAATGGATTTTAGAAAACCTCACCTCAAGGCCAGGATCAGAACCGAAGACCCACTTCGCTGCCCTACTGTGGCAAATATGGAAGACCTGCAACTCAGTGATTTTCCAAGGGAAAAAGCTCGATCCAATTTGTACTTGAGATAGCTAGTATAAGCACCTAGAGGGGGGTGAATAGGTGTAAAAATAGTTTCTCGTGATAAGTGAGCAATACTAAACAGACAATAGAAAGGAAGTTCTCATTTTGTTAACAAAACGAATTATGATCAAAGTAAAGCAGAGAGTAGGGAAGAGAAAATAAACACATAAATTATAGTGGTTCGGCTTATTCCAAGCCTACGTCCACTCTTCCGCACTGACAGCCCACCGGCTGGATTTCACTATGAACAAAAGAGTTATTACAGCAAAGCTCTTCCTTGATTCCACAGTGTAGATACTCTACCACACTTCCTCAAGGTTTCTCAAGAATATAGACTCTCTTTTGCGTACAAGATTTCGCTCAATAAATGAATTGACTAAGAACAAAGAGCTTCAGATTTTGGAATTCTTCTATTGCGCACACACTCGAACAACTGGAACGTCTTCCTTATATACTCCTTTATGCCATCATACCCGTTGGCACTTACCAAAGAAGTTCTTCCAATCTTCCCGTTGGATAGAATCAATTAGGAAGATCATTCGAGCTATTTAAGGAACATGACGATAGCCCATCAATCATGCTCGCCCATACAATCAGAATCTCGGTTTCCATAAGTAGAACCTTCCAAGTATACTTCGCCAATCATTGGATCCTCAATCTCTGAATCAATCTTGATCCGAATAAAGGATTCTGTTATGTCATATCCAGCCAAGAGATCTTCGTTAGTCGACAAGGTCAAATCCTTAACGAAACATCCAGTCCTGGATAGGCCTTCTTCGACGGACTAGAAACTGTCAATGAGAATAGACTTTGAGTCTTGAGTCGGGCAACCGGAGGTCTTCGACTTTAAATAGAAGAGTCTCGCAAATCTTCGACTAGACTGATGGAAACGTTTTGTCAGCTTCAAAACACTCCACGAAGATTTCTCCAACAATCTCCCCTTTTTTATGGTGACAAAACTTTCCTCTGATTTGGATAACTTTGACACTGCCAAACATTACTCAAGCAAATATGGATATCTCATAAAGATAAATGGCTTAAAGATAACACTAAAATCTGCAACCACAGAAAATAGGTTAGTCTTGTAGATGAGTAAAGCCATAAGATATCAATAGTACTTAAGATAAACAGTCAATGCCAAATCCAGTCCACAGCTAGACACAAAAGTCAAGTCAAAACAAACATCAAAACAAATCAAGAGTTCTAGATCAAAAAGTTCAAAGTTCAAATCTGCATCACATCTCTCCCCCCTTTTGTCATCATTAAAAAGGTAGAAATGGAAAGAGAATGGAATCAAGATTGCTTGGGAACACGAATAAGCTGGAAATCTCCTATTGACTGGACAATGCCTTCCAGCTTTTTCAACTCTTCCTTCAGTTGAGCCACATCTTCACCCTTAGCATTTGCTTGAATCTAAAGAGCAAGGGTTTGGATTTGATCATTCAAAGAAACTGAAGAAGCTTGGCCTGCAGTCTGCAAATTCTGTACTTCGTATCCCAGAGCATATATCTGACCCCGCATCTCTAAGAGAACATTAAGAATTCTGCGAAAATTGTTGAATTATCGAGTTTGCGTCAAGCTTACGCACGATCGGATGGAGTAAAGGCGGACGATGGCAAATCAGCATAGTTACGCAGATGGGCGATGAAACATCATGTCCCTCCTCAGAAATTGAGAGGCATAGATGTCCTTTAGATCTCGCTGGAGAGCGGCTTACTCCTTCACTGGTGGCAGGATATGAGGACAATCCTCTTTTCTCACGATCTCCCCCTGTTTCCATGCCTTTAGGTGGAGAAGAGTGTTCCTCATGCTCTGCTTCCTCTTGATCCTCTCTCCTCCTCTTCTTCTTCTTCTTCTTCTTCAATTCTTTCCTCCTCTGCATCTCTTTCTTCTGCTTCTCTCCTCTGATTCTTTCTCCTCTGCTTCCAAATTTTCTCTTTCTCCAGTCCTCTGTTCTGTCTCATATGTGTCTTTCTCTTGTCGTTCCGTTGATTCTGGAACATAACGACTTAGGTTCTTCAATGCCATTGCAGAAATGGTGACGTCATCCTCAGCTTCTTCATCCTCAACGATGAGAGCTCTTCTTTTCTTGGATGGAGCAATCATGGGCTCCTTCACTTTTCTTTTTGCTGCCGAAGAGATTTGATGAGTCTTAGCAGGAGTTTTCTCCTTGAATTTCTCCAACGCCTTGTTGAGTTCTTTCAGACGCATTTTAGACACCATTTTCAGTCCCACTATCATTTGATCACAAGTTCTAACACAGAGAATCCGGGGAGGCTGAACATTCAAATGTTTGAATAACTTGGTCACAAGAGCTGGATAAGGAAGTTGACTCTTGTCCTTCACCATTGCTCTGTACATGTGGAACATAATAGTGTGAGGAAGAGAGAACTTTTTCCCAAAGATTGATGGCATACATCAGCTTTGCCTCCGAGTTTGAAACATCGTCTTTGAAGTAGATTTTGGTCCGAGGCGTTAATCACAATCTTGTGAAACAGAATGTTGAACGCACTCATCCTCAAGTTGGAAATCTTTCCCTCTGTTCTTCTATTCTTAACAAGTTCCAATGTAGCACGAGCAATAGATACATTGATAGGTTGATATCTCCCCCTTTCAACCCCAATCACATCAGCCAACATATCTACATCCACCACATAGTCCTGATCTCGAACACTAAAAGAGAATCTATTCGCATCCAAGAAACTGAGATCCAAATAGAAATATGCGGTGAGTTCAGCATAGGCTTATGTAGATTCAGAACAAAACTGTTCAAGTTGAAGAAGACTGAATTTTTCCCTCAAATTAACGTTCACAGAGTCAAGGAAATCAAAATCCACACTTCTAGGGTTTATCACCCCATGCTTCAACAACTTAGAGTATAGATACTTGTGTTCCTCTGATCGAAACAAGTCTATCCCTTTGCTCCGAATTTTTGCCGCAACACTCATTCTCGGTTGAAACTGACTGTACAACTTGTCATCATCATTCCCATTTGGTTGATTCAGCCCTCCAAACGTGGATCGCTTAGGATATTTGCCATTGCCTCTTCCACCGACCCAGTAGGGGCAATTCCCAACCGTTCCATTGTGTGTAAAAAGAAGGTTTCATTTTTATACCCTTTGTCTTTCAGAAATTCGTCAATGTAGTTCAAAGGAGTTCCATCCCTTTTCAAAGCACGATAAAGCTTGTAGGTAAAAAGAGGGCTTAGAAGTTCTTACGGGTTCCCGTGCATCTTCGATTATTTCTTCCTCTTCTCGATGAGCAACATCTTGTGGTCTAGATGGAGGAGATGGACGCCGCCGAGAATGTTGTGGGCTCTCCGCTACGACTAGGAGACTCTTCTTCCTCGATGAGATCAAAGTGCGTAGGCCCCTCACGCATTTGCTGCGGTCCCTTGTTCGCGATCCTCGAAGACTTCCTTTGAGACATCTTTCACAGTCTTTGAAAGATTCCAAACTTGTTTTTCCTAAGAAAGATGACAACTTTTCGAAGATTAAACAAGAGAAGAAGACAGAAGTGGAAGATCAATGTTTTTTAGGGTTTTTGAAGTAAAACGAAGAGAACCCGACAAGATATAGGAGTCGAAGAGAGGCATACAAAACGTCGTAAAGGAAAGTAAAAAGATGCATTTAAAAAAAAAACTGCCTTTTTCAAAAATTAGATAACCATTTTAAAATTAACTCCATTTTCAAAAAAGAAAGATTGCAATAATAATGGAAATTGAAAATAGCAAAAATCAATTATGGATAGATGATCGTACATTTTCGAGATTTAATCTGAGAGAGAATAAAATAACTTACAGTCAAAAATCTTGATTGTCTGAGTCTGATAGTCTCTAGACTTTTACTTCTTCAAACCTTAAGATGTTGAGTCTGGAACAAATAACTTCAAATTGATTTTTCTCCAAAGGCTTTGTAAATATATTCGCCAGTTGATTCTTTGAGTCAACAAACTGAATCGAAATTTCTCCATTTTGAACATGATCTCTAATGAAGTGATGTCGAATCTCTATATGTTTTGCTCTTGAGTGAAGAATTGGATTCTTGGTGAGATTGATTGCGCTGGTGTTGTCACACTTAATCTCCGTGCATGAATCTTCAATTCCAAAGTCTCTTAACTGTTGTTTTATCTACAGAATTTGTGAACAACAACTTCCAAGAGCTACATACTCTGCTTCTACTGTAGAAAGAGCTACTGTATTTTGCTTCCTTGAAAACCAAGACACTGCCCTCCTTCCAAGTAGTTGACAGGTACCCGAGGTGCTCTTTCTATCAACTCTGCATTCAGCTAGGTCTGCGTATCCAAGAAGAGTAAAGTCTCCCTTTTTAAGATACCAAAGACCAAAGTTTGAGGTAGATGCAATGTATTTGATAATACGTTTTGCAGCACTTAGATGGGATTCTTTAGGGTCTGCTTGAAATCGCACAAATGCAAACACTAAACAAAATGTCGTGTCTAGAAGCAATAAGATAAAGAAGTGAACCAATGATACTCCCGTATAGCTTCTGGTCAACTTTCTTTCTTTCTTCATCTTTGTCTATCTTCAAGGAACTTGACATTGGTATGTCAATCTTTTTGCAATTTTCCAGTCCAAACTTTTTGACAAGATCATTAGCATATTTTTCTTGATGAATAAAAGTTCCTTCCTTCAATTGTTTCACTTGAAGCCCGAGAAAGAAGGTTAGTTCACCCATCATGCTCATTTCAAATTCATCCTGCATAAACTTAGAGAATTTCTTGCACAGACTTTCATTAGAGGATCCAAAAATAATATCATCAACATATATTTGAACAAGTAGAAAACTTTTGCTTTCTCTTTTGATAAATAGTGTAGTGTCTATTTTATCTTTAACAAAGCTATTTTGAATTAAAAACTTACTCAGCCTGTCGTACCAAGCTCAGGGTGCTTGCTTTAAACCATATAAAGCCTTTTTTCGGTCCCGAATACGAGTCTTGTTTCCTTGGGTCTTCAAACCCAGGTGGTTGTTCCACATAGACTTCCTCATGGATAAATCCATTCAGGAAAGTACTTTTGATGTCCATTTGGAATAACCTGAAATTCTTATAACAAGCAAAAGCAAGTAACAATCTAATTGCTTCTAACCTCGCTACTGGTGTGTAAGTCTCATCATAGTCTATCCCTTCTTCTTGCGTATATCCCTTGGCCACGAGTCTTGCTTTGTTTCTTACGACCTTTCCTTTCTTGTCCATCTTGTTCCTGAAAACCTATTTAGCTCCAATAATAGATTTACCTTTCGATTTAGGAGTTAATTCCCATATATCATTAATACTGAATTGCCTGAGTTCTTCTTGCATAGCTTTAATCCAGCTTTCATCAGATAAAGCTTCTTCTATGCTTTTGGGTTCTATTTCAGAAATAAGAGCCACAGCACTAGATTCTTCGCGCCTTTTGGATCTTGTGCGAATTCCTTCATTAATGTCGCCAATAATGAGATCTTTGGGATGACTGGACTTATGCTTCCAGTTGCTGGTTGATTTGTCAGGTTATTGATCTTTTTCTTCATTTGAATCTTCAACAATCATTTGTTGCTGGTCTTTCGAAGTCTGAGCTGCTTTTTGAAATTTAGACTTTGTAGAGTCTGGAGCAAGTTCAGATTCTTCAAGATGAGTCTGAATAGATTCATTTTGCATAGAATCTTGAATTTGACATTCATTGATTCCTCCACAGATTGAGTCTTCTTGTTGTAGACTCTGTAGGCTTTGCTTGTGGTTGAACATCCAAGGAAAATGCCTTCATCTGATTTTTCTTCAAACTTGCCAACTCGATCATTTGCATTTTTCAATATAAAGCATTTACATCCAAACACATGAAAATATGAAATAATAGGTTTCTTTTCTTTGAATAACTCATAGGGGGTTTTCTCCAAAATAGGCCTTAGAAAAACTCTATTGATGATATAACATGCTTTGAAACTGCTTCAGCCCAAAAATGTGAAGATATATTACTTTCAATTAAAAGAGTTCTAGCCATTTCTTGAAGCAACCTATTCTTTCTTTCCACAACTCCGTTTTGCTCTGGAGTATATGGAGAAGAGAACACATGCTGAAAACCATATTCATCACAGAATTTTGTAAAATCTTGATTTTCAAATTCACCTCCATGGTCTGTCCGTATACTTAAAATAACATACCATTTCTCATTTTGGACATTTTTAGCAAACTTTTCAAAGTAAGAAAATGTTTCAGACTTACTTGCTAGGAAATATACCCAAGTAAATCGTGAGTAGTCATCCACAATTATTAGGCAATATTTCTTACCTCCAATGCTCTGAGTTCTGGTTGGTCCAAAGAGATCCATGTGCAAAAGCTGCAATACACGATTAGTGGAAACTTGATTTATTGGTTTAAATGAGTTTCTTACCTGCTTTCCCAATACACATGGTGTACATAGATCAGTCTTTTGGTATGACAGATTGGGTAGACCACGAACAAGCTTCTTTGCTGAAATTTTGGCTATTTGCTTCATATTGATGTGCCCAAGTTTTCTGTGCCATAAGTTTGCTTCATCTTGAATTGAGATTAGACATTGCGATTCATCTGGTTTGACATCCAAGAGATAGATATTTCCACGTCTTCAACCCATGAATGACTGAGTGAAATCTTTACTAGTTCTTGAACATATTCCCTCTTGAAAGTTGATTTCAAAACCGGTATCGCACAACTGATTGATACTAAGCAAATTGTAGTTGAGTCCTTCCACTAAGGAAACATTACTGATTGTGAGGTTTCCAATCTTTACAGCCTCCGAATCCCACAATTCTTCATTTGATGTTTCCTCTAAATGAAACTTTTCCACCATTTACTTGAACAAGCTTTATGAAGCAATTTGAATCTCCTGTCATATGTCTTGAGCATCTACTATCCATATACCATTTTACCTTCTTCTTGATAATAACCTCGCATTTAAAAAAGAGACTCAAACTTTCTTTGGTACCCATATTTTCTTGGGTCCATTGGTGTTAGTATGATATGCAGTCTTTGCCCATACTTTCTTAACAAGTTTCCAAACCATAGGACATTCTTTCTCAAAATGATCTAAACTATTGCACTTAGAACATCCGAGAGCATTGCGACCTACCGGTTTTACAAAACTTTTTGAAATGATTTTTGTAAGCATCTTCTTGTGGGTCTTAGCTTAATTCTTTCCTTCACTTTAGGAAAATCAATTAAAGGAATGGTTTCCACAATCATTCCCAAACCAGATTTATTGAAATAAGGTCTTTATGCTGAAAGAATTTTCTCAAGTTTCTCAGATCCTATAGAAAATCTTTTGGAAATATTTGATATGTCATTTTTTAAAAATGCATTTTCTTTCGAAAGGTTGTCTTCACTTTCTTTAAGAGTAGAAACATTCATGTCTAGACATTTAACCTTTTCTTTCAAAACATTTTCCTGTTGTTTTAGTGCAGAATTTTCTTTTTTAAGTTCGGAAATCCTTTTAAGAGAAGTCTTGAGACTAAAACACAACTCCTCAATGTATTTAGAAACTTTAATAGGATTTTAAAGTTACTCACCTCAAATTCACCGTCCGAATCTGAGTTTGTCTTGGAGTTTGAATCAATCCGATTGTGCCATTAGACATATATTGGCATAATCATTATCACTTTCTTCACATTCTGTATCACTCCAGGTTTCTGCTTTGAGAGCATTTCGATACTTTTCAGCTTTTCCTTCCTTCTTCCTCAGAAGGGGACAGTTGGGTCTGATGTGTCCTTTTTTCTTACATTCAAAGCAGACTACACCTTTATTGGATTCATCATCCTCAACGACTTAGTCTGTTGCTTTTTCTCGTTTCTTTGGATTGAATCTTCTTCCTTTTTTGTTCAGCTTTCTGAATCTTCTTATCATGAGAGCAAGCTCCTCATCATCCATATCGTATTCAGAATCTGTAACATCAGAATCATTATTGGAATTTAATGCAATGGATTTCTTACCTTTAGGATCTTCGTCTTCATTGATTCGCTCCACTTCATAAGATTGAAGAGTCCCAACCAACTCATCGACAGATAGTGGCATAATTCTTTGTGTCTCCCTTATTGAGGTCTTTATGTGATTCCAATCCTTGAAGAGTCCACGCAATAGCTTGTTTACTTTCATGGGATCGAAATTGGTGGACCTTGATTTTCAAGATCATTCACGATTTCGTAAAACGACTAAACATGTCGCTTATAGATTCTCCTGATTTCATTTTGAAGGCTTCGTATTGACTGAGGAGAATGTTGATTCTGGTTTCTTTCACTCGATTAGTTCCTTCATAGGTGATATGTAATCTATCCCAAACTTCTTTAGCTGTAACACAAGAAGATATTCTGTTATATTCAAAAGAGGTGACAAAGCACAATATAAAGAATAAATTGCTTTTGCATCAAGAGCTTGTCTCTTAGTTATCTCTTCCTGAGTCATTTCACTAGATTCAATAGCTTCTTTTCCTCTCTCTAAAATAGGTGCAGCTTTAGGAATGATTCATTTTTCTACCACATCCCATTCCAGAGGATCCTTTGATCTTAGGAACGCCTTCATCTTGTTTTTACATATGTTGTATTCCTTTCCATCAAAGTAAGGCGGTCTGGTATTACTTTGCCCTTCTACCAGCCCTGGAGCCAACATACTAGCCATAGATCTTTAACTCTGAAGTAAAACACTTCAAACAAAGTGAGTACACAGGCTCTGATACCAATTGAGATAGCTAGTATAAGCACCTAGAGGGGGGTGAATAGGTGTAAAAATAGTTTCTCATGATAAGTGAGCAATACTAAACAGACAATAGAAAGGAAGTTCTCCTTTTGTTAACAAAACGAATTATGATCAAAGTAAAGCAGAGAGTAGGGAAGAGAAAATGAACACATAAATTATAGTGGTTCGGCTTATTCCAAGCCTACGTCCACTCTTCCACACTGACAGCCCACCGGCTGGATTTCACTATGAACAAAAGAGTTATTACAGCAAAGCTCTTCCTTGATTCCACAGTGTAGATACTCTACCACATTTCCGCAAGGTTTCTCAAGAATATAGACCCTCTTTTGTGTACAAGATTTCGCTCAGTAAATGAATTGACTAAGAACAAAGAGCTTCAGACTTTGGAATTCTTCTATCACGTACACACTCAAACGACTGGAACGTCTTCTTTATATACTCCTTTATGCCATCATACCCGTTGGCACTTACCAAAGGAATTCTTCCAATCTTCTCGTTGGACAGAATCAATTAGGAAGATCATTCGAGCTATTTAAAGAACATGACAATAGCCCATCAATCCTGCTCGCCCATACAATCAGGATCTCGGTTTTCATAAATAAAACCTTCCAAGTATACTTCGCCAATCATCGGATCCTCAATCTCTGAATCAATCTTGATCCGAATAAAGGATTCTGTTATGTCATATCCAGCCAAGAGATCTTCGTCAGTCGATAAGGTCAAATTCTTAACGAAACATCCAGTCCTAGATAGGCCTTCTTCGACGGACTAGAAACTGTCAATGAGAATAGACTTTGAGTCTTGAGTCTGGCAGTTCGGAGGTCTTCAGACTTTAAATAGAAGAGTCTCGCAAATCTTCGACTAGACCGATGGAAACGTTTTGTTAGCTTCAAAACACTCCACGAAGATTTCTCAAACAGTACTCAAGTAGAAGCTCAAATCGCAGCAGATCTCTACATGAAATGGTCTGCCAAGGGAAAGAAAGGGATTAGCCGCCAGCAAACAAACCCTAGCAGCTCCAAAAATTAGGAACCACCGGATCCACAGATGCTGAAGGTGAACGTCGACGCATCCTGGTGCAACTCGAGAATGGAGGGCTCGATAGCGGGAGTATGCTAAGATGCTGCTGGGCTCCTTATCACAGGTTTCGCTAAGGAAATCTCTGCTCTGATCGTCTAGGTTGCCGAAACCCTCGCTGTGAGAGAAGCCCTGCAGTGGGTAAAGGAAGATTGGAACACACGAAGTAGCCAAATTGATCTCTAAATGGAACTCTCTACTACAACTGATCTGCAAGTGTTCATATCTTCAGATAGCCTTTCTTTGGTTGAGTGCTTATTGGGCCAAGAGGAGCCCCCTTGGTAGGCCCAACCGATTGTTGCTGATTGCATAGGTCTTCCGGCCCAGATGTGTGGAGTTTCTGTCTGCTACGAGTCGAGGGAGCTAAACAAGGCCACGGATTGGGTCTCTAAAACCCACCGAGCCAATTCTCTTCCTAGTAATTGGGTTTATTGTCCTCCTCAACCCTTATGCTAAGTTTGTTTCGCGGAAAAGAACTTCCAGGAAAATATTTTCCGAAATTTCCGGTGTTCGGGTGGGCGGAAAATACATGGTCAAAGAAAACATTTTCCGGTCAACGGAAAATCCCCTCTGACATTGGGAAAATGATTTCCTCTTTTTCAAAAGAGGAAATCATTTTCCGGCCCTCGCTATCTCTTGCGTTGCTTTTTCCTTCCTCAATTCTGCACTCTCTCACAAAAGCTTAGAGTTTTTGATCTCCTCCTCCTCCTTCGTCGCTGACGATGGGCGAAGCATCCCTCATTCTCTGCCCTCCTCGGCCGCTCCCCGCCCGCCTCGCTCCGCCGGGCGCCATGCGCCGCCGCCCTCCGCTTCCCCGGCGGTTTGAAGCCGCTCGGGAGGATCCAGCTCAAGAGGGAGCACCGCGGCGGCGCCGGGAGGCTCGCGGGGAGCCCGCTGTCCAAGCCGCTCGTCATGCAGTGCGAGGCTTCCGGTGGACGGGTGATTGCCCCCGATTCCTTTCCTTGGGATTTTTTTTAGCGCTCCGCGTGCTTGCTCGTGTGTTCATTCGTGTTTTGGGGATTTGGTTATGCTTGTTTGGGGTGATGTGATGAGGTCGTGGATCTAGCGGCGGAGCTTGCGGCTCGCCCAGGATCTAGCGGCGAGCTTGGGCTCCCGATCCGGGCGAGCTCGAGCTCGCCGCTAGATCCGGCGAGCTGGGTGAGATCGGCCAAGCCTCGAGCTCGCCGGATCTCGGCCATCGGGTCTTGGTCACCACGGGCAAGCAGCCATCGTCGGGCAGAAGGAGGTGGCGGCGGCGGAAGGAGGAGGAAGAAGGAGGAGGAAGGAGGCGACGGCGGAGGAAGGAGGAAGAAGGAGGAGGAAGGAAAAGAAAAAGAAATAATAAATAATAAATAATTCGATTTTTTAAAATATAAATAATTAAAAAATCATTTTTTAAAAATATAAATAAATAAAATAAATTTTTGGTCAATTAAAAATATTAAAATTCAATTTTTGATAATTTTTCCCAAACAATTAAATGAGCTAACGAACGTTGAAAAATATTTTCCGCTCAAATTTTAGATTTTGGCGAACACCGGAAAATAGAGTCATTTTCCAGGAAAATATTTTCCGGAAACATGGTATTTTCCGCGAAACGAACGGACCCTTAATCTCCTTACTATGTGTAGACTTTCCAAGTAATCGTGCCCTTTTTGCGGGCTACTAATGATATTCACCATCTTCCGACAAAAAAGAAGAAGAGGAGAGCCACCAACTATAGATTTGTTCGACCATGGCTCGTGATATTGACTCCACAAGCGTCTGCAGTATCATTTGAGTTCATATTTAGTACTAAACACTAGATCCTGAAAGACAATAGGTATAATTTGACTCCTAATGAATATGCCCAACCTGATCAAGAGGACAACGATGAAGCTATATTGTCCGAATCTTGGTAAAGGATACAATATCAAACAAACCAAATATATTAGACATTCTCTGTGTGTAATTTGTGAGCAATTATCATTGGGCACCACTTTGTAACTTTATGTCAAGTCATTTGGAGATATACTTGAACTCAAATTTGGTTTAGCCATACGAGTACTTCCATTAACATTCCTCAATTAAGTTGTTATTATGTCTAATAATTGGAAATAGAATTAGTTCAATCTCCTTTTTTTTTTTTCCTAATATTTGGAAAACGGGGCTCGGGTCAACCGTGCTTAAGATCCCGCTTCTGCCAGCAGTAATTGAAGCCGATCACAAAGAAGACCCCAATGCCACGTGAATGTGAGATCATCCCATCCATCATCATTGTCAAATCTCTCTTTCTCAATCTCTCCATGTTCACCTGATCTTTTATTGATTTAGTCCAAAGATTTTTGCCACGGATGCAATCTTGTAAATCGTGGGTCTCCGAACACGCCTTACAGAATTGCGTTTCCTCACTGCTAAGAATATATATTGTTCCCTCTTTCCATGGAAAGACCTCAACAGTGTTGTCAAGAACGCCTCCCAAAAAAAAAAAAAAAATCTTCAGATTCCAGGAAAGCAAAGCACATCGTGTCCCTTTCGCTCTCCTCGGAATTTCATCAAACATGGAAGCCCCCTTCGTGCAATGGAACTTCCCAAATCTGGCAAGACAGAAGCTTTCTCCTTGAGGCAAAACGCAATATAAACGCAAGGAATCGAGATTCGATCGTGGGATGATTTGGTGTGAACAGCATCGACATTGTTTTGTCTGGAGGAGAGAGGTAGGTGGAGAAGTTTGACCCATCTTCAGTGAGACACCAGCACGGGGGGTTGTCGGGCATGTTACGCACGGTTGAGATGGCATCCGACAGGCTGATACAACAGTTCGCCGAACCAGGGTAATATCGCGACGTGTCATCGGGGAGACTCGTCCATTTCTTGAGCAGCCGACATGAACTAATATGCTTTGCTCAGTACTTTTCTTTCGATAGCCGTATTAGTAGTTGAGAAAACAATGAAGAATAACTATTTCCCTAGAGATCAAAACAAATATACCCTTGATTTGCAGGCTGGGATGGCTTATTCCAATATTGGGTTATAGCATCTGTAGGACTTGATCTGAACAGATCTCCTCCTCTTGCATAGCTTGAACATGAAGCGTGAGAAGGCCCTAGATACATACGCCCCTTTTTCATCTTGTAATAATTTAAATACACCGACCCAAAAAATAATAATAATTTAAATACAAATTGGATTGATTGTAATTATTCCTTTAACATGGTATAAAGAAACTCATTTCATTTTTCACTCCCCTTCTAATTAATCACAATTCTTCAATGTGGATTTTCAATGGCCCTTCTCCCCTCTTCTACTTATTTAAAATTCAATAAAAAAAAACCTATGCACACAACCCCTCTAACGAATTATTGTAACTTATGCATATCACTCTTCATTCCATTGATATTATAATTCACTCTCTTGAAATGTTCGATTTAATTCATAATGTTTCGGCTCCCGTTAATGGGACCACCAGAACACAAGCACAGCACGGCACACTCAAACGAAGACCGACTCCAAGCATGGCAAAGACAAAAGAGGAACAACACCACGTGTATATGTCTAACTAGAGTTTGGGAAATAGAGGAAAACAAAATCGATTCAAAGAGCCCCAAAATGCTTGTAGGCTTCCTTTTTCTCCTCTCGTGGGTACTCATGCATTTGGTCTCTCTTTTGTGCTGCGACGGGAATATATGGGAACTTGGTGCGACGTATAATATGGGCTTCGATTGAACACACTTTGCCACGTACTGTCCAGCTACTTGCCCTCTCCTCACTTTTCCTTTATCCAACCACCCCCCCCACAAAAAAAAAAAGCACAGGAGCATTTATCCAAAGCAGAGAAATTCATGTGATTGGAATAAAACTAGAAATCAATACATGAATAAAGGCGCAAGTTCATGTTATGTTCATGTCGTGGTCGTGTCTTTGCTAGAGTAGATTTCACGAAGATTTGTTATATAAAGTTGGAACAACTATATTAAATCCGTTAGTTTCAAACAACGTGATATATTCGTATTGGTCTTGGTAAATTTTTGAAGGTATCATATTCCTAATCGCACTTTTAATGTACTACAAATGAGCACTCACGTGCGATTCAAGCAAGTGACCAAATTGCTCCTTTCTAGAAAAAGCGTTTAAGGTGGCATTAAGATCTGTTGATTCTTGCCCCCGAGAAATTAATCTGCCAAATTCCATGCTTAGAGGACAGGCGGGCAATATTTTTCCACATCTTTTTAATAAAATGATGATAAGAAGTCACAGCACAGTTTATTAGATTTTAAATTTTTTGAGATATATTTTTTGTATATTGTTGCCCTTCTTTTAGATAGCTTAAGGTTCCGGGGTAAAAACAATACACTCAATTTATATCTGTATCTTTATCATTATTTATGTTATTTTAGCCATAGTTTCTACATTGCCAGTTTGATGAGGTTATACAACACCTCGGTCTGTTCTACATGGCCTTAACTCCCACAACAAAGTATTTTAAGGAATCATATAAAGTGGTGATCAATAATGAATCACTTAACAGAACATTTCATAGAAAAGATACTTGTTCAACATCTCCTCTCAAAAAAAAAAAAAAAAAAAAGTGCAATAGCCTCGAACTTCAAAAAGTTAACGTATTACTCTCATGAAGTTTGGTTTTGTTGTTAGTTACCAGTTTTTCCGTCTACGATACCTCACAAGGGACTAACTCACTTTTTCGACCAAAACCACCTCAACAAAATATTCTTAACTTAATCATGGATCCTCTTTTATCTTAACTTCATTAACCATTTAATAGGGGTTATTTGGGTGAAAAAACTGGGTAAGTCCGTTTCCAATAACACTTAACAACCACTAGACTTGTCAAATTGGGTCATAAATCTATTTCTTAACCATATTTGATGGTTGACTTATTATATGGGTTAGCTATGTTTAATAAATAAGTTATACATGGATTTAGAATGGCAAAATGCAAAAATATATGAATGTTAAATGGATTCATAGTTTATCCAAACACCAAACACAACTCATCTTTGTCACAGTCACTTCAATCTGTATGAGAAAAAAAATGACTCTCAAGTTATTCTGAGTTTAGAGAAGTCTTGGTGGGTCTAAAAGATGGGCCCAACTTCACCCCTTATTAAAAATATCAAGAAGGCTTCTTTCTTTCCCCATTATTGTTATTTTCATTTTTATTAATCTTGTAGATTTTGTTTGCTAACTACTAGAGTATATCTTTCCTTGGTTACATTTGGTATTTTTATTTTTTATGCAATATTCTAATCTTAGTTCCTATTATTGCATTCTATGGTCAACATAAATCATTTTGTTTAATATCTTACATTCAATTTAATTAAAATTTTAATTCCTCTACATTATTTGTTGCTGCAATTTTATAAATTGACTATCAAGTACTAACTTTCTCTCATTTTTCATTGTGAATCAATACAAAAAGAGAAAATTTTATGCAATGTTGAAAGCCAATTCTTTAGCATTTTATCGTCGAAACAATGCTTTTATCCAAATAACATATACGTATAAAGAGCTTAAAGTGGGTTAACTAGGTGGATACAGATTTTCACATATTGGATTCATGGAATATTTTAGTAAATGGTTTGGGTTGGTTATGGGTTGTGTCAAGTATGAGTTACTAAATTTGTATTACACGAAAATGAGTCAATTTGAGTCGAATTATTTTTAACCCAACCCAAATTTAACTGCCTTAATGACCATATAGATGGAAAATTAGTGGTTGTAGAAAAAATAAAAATATTTGGGGTTTGTGGTGCAATTGTGCCAAAGTTTGGGGGTTTATTTACAATTTTTCATAATTTGAGGATAATTGCACACATATGCCAAAGTTCAAGGAGGTTTCAATATTTAAAACAAAACAAATCTTACAAGTTGAACAACTTTTTTTCCACAGATAACGAACATGGTTTACATTCGAAGCACTTTTTGTAGTCTATCATCGGCTATTATCTTTACTTCCATGTAGTCAGAGCATGCCGAATCCGGTTCATGCATTTGATAATTATGACTGATTGGCCTCTGTCGTCTTTTTTTGCAACTATTGAGAGAGAGAAAGAGAGAGGGGGCGGGCGAAAACTAGGCAATGAAAAATACTGAAAGTCGGCTAGGAATTGGTGTGAAAACTGGGCAGTGGGAAAAACCTGAAAGTCGGCTACGAATTGGGTTGAAACGCTCGGTCAACCCAAAAAAGAAGATCAGAAAGTCGGCAAGAAATTGGGGGGAAAGCTTGGCAATGCAGGGGATCCGAAAGTCGGCTAGGAATCGGTCAACCCAGCTTCTGTCCAAGAGCGCTGCGATGAGCCGGGGCCCACGTCGCCGGCCCGACGACACGTGTCCGACGGCCCTCCTCCACCTCGCCCGCCACGTCAACCGGAACCAAGGTGTGGCCCGCCTTCGCTTTCGGGGTTGACGCAACCGCAAGTGCCTGAGCTGACAGCTCCGTACGGACACGCCCCTGCCTGAAATGCCGTATGTATTTATACGCAAACCAACAGACTATTGACACCCCATGCCTTCCTCTTCCTTAGCTAGCTAAAATTAACTTAACTCTCTCTCTCTCTCTCTCAAACACACACATACACATACAGAAACGTGCACGCTTTTGTTCTGATCGTCCTCGATGGAGCTTTCTCCTTTATATATCGCGGTTCAGTGAGCATCCTCTAGAGCCCGTGAAAGGTGGTGATCATAGGGAGCGCGTGATCGTGACTTCTTCTTCTTCTTCTTCTTTCAGTGCCATTTTGAGAAAGGGTCTGCTCATCTAAATCTTGCAAAGTTTCTTCATTGGGTTGTTTAATTGTCTGCCAATATCCGAGAACAGAATGCTGGAGGACGTGCTTCATCCGCCTCGGCAGCTTCCGGCTGTAAGATTCTCTTGTCCTCTGAAACCGTCTCCACACCTAGTTCTTTTCTGTACATACACACAATACATGCATGCATTGCATTAATCATGCAATTGTCTCTGCAAAGGAAAAAAAAGAAAAAAAAGAGCAGGATTTTGGTTGCAAGGCTGAAGCTTTCTTCCATTGTTCCATTCTCTCTTTGGACAAAAGTTCTGGGTTCTTTTCGGTCTCTAGTGTGTTCTGCGATACGATGATTTGCCTGAGCTCAAGATCAGCATGTGTCTGGTTTGCTCAAGGAAATGATCATCTGAACATTGTGTGCTTGTGATGAGGACACTACTAATGTCGCAGCCAGTAATGACACCTTAATCTCAATGCATCATTTTATCTTTACGTCCTCTTTAGGTAATTGAATTTGAAAGAACCGTTTGAGCTACAGGTTGGATTTCTGACATCATCTTAAAATCTGATAAGGATACCATGCACTTTTACTTTGTATCAGTCCACTTTTTCAAGAGAAAACGTTGTAATTTAGCCAAAGTCTTCATTATCGTCTGATGACCATTGAGTTGATTACAGCAAACTAGATTGATCATTAACATGACAAAATATATCTATGATAATGTTTGTTTGGTCATATTACAGTCTCATACTTTCATAAAATGTTTGTCCAAGTGAAAAGCTCAAAACTCTTGCTTTGATCATTTTGAGAAAGCTCTGAAACTCTTCCATGCTGCCTGTGCAATAGCTTTCTGGTTTGAAGATTATGAGCCTGACTTGTTGAAACTCATGTAGGGACCCCTTATGACATCGCTTCAGTGTTCTCATATCACCTAATGGCTTCTTTTTGAATGCCTCTCCATGACTAGTGCTTGCCCAGATTAGGCATCCTATATTTTACCTCACATAAACATGCCATCGAAACCCATCTTCGCATCTACTATCTATCTGTTGCATATCACAAGATGCCAGCAAAATTGCACATAATCTTCCTGCTTTATTGTTTGTCAGAAAGATGACACTGTTCACCTTCACCAAACTCGTTTTGCAAATCAACTTTAAGAATCCAAGCATCATCATATGCCTGTCCAGAATTGATGTCCTCTTCTACTAGTTAAACATCAAGAATGGTTAGAGAGACCGATTGTAGTGTATGGATCATAAACATGAGTAATTCGACTTTTAGTGGTGATTATAAACACTGTTCAACAAATTATTGTTGTTCAAACGTGGAATTTCATCTGTTGTTCTGCAGGATGATATGTCATGCCCGTTAAGTGCTCAACTGTTTGAACTTTGCGACCCTGAATTATGTACAGAAAGTATAAAGAACTCTGAGATCACATCGTGTTCAAACTGCCGCTATGAAGAGTACCCCAATTCCTCCAAATTTTCTTCACCTGAAGATTTGCAAAACTTTGGCGATCTCCTGCAGGAAGAACATGGAATCAATACTAACACAACAGCCACAACTCCTGCCACGACTACGAGTAACACCATGACTGCTGGCACTATTAACCACAACGGAAATCAAACAACGTTCTTTGATCCACAAGAAGATGTCGATAATGACATTTCTGCTTCGATTGATTTCTCTCCCTCCCCTCCATTTTCGGTTTCCCCATTCGTCTGTCCTCAACAAGACAACCTGTTGATGGATTTCCCTTCAGTGCAGCAAACAGAAAATCAACTTCCACTGACCAATAGCACTAACGGGCTACCAAATTTTACTCGTGAAACTATGTCACCGTTAATTGGCCCTCCATTGATTGCCTCAGTGTTCAAACAAGATTGCTTTTCGTCTGTGCCTCCATATATTCCTTTGGACCCTGCATCGCCTTTGTGCTCCTTCGTTGGCTCAATGAGGCCGTACATGCCAGAGAATATGACTGGCACATTATCTGCAGATAGGTCAGGAATCTTCTCGGGAAGTGTTCTAATAAAATCAGATTTGCAAGCTCAAGATCTGGATTACCAGGCTGACAATAACAGTGGAATCTTTTGCTCGGATCCAACCCAGGTGCTTATTCCTGAGGATACGCAGGTATTGACAAGATTTTACAGCACATTATGCTTCATTTTGAATATGAAGTTTTAAAGTTCAATGCAGTTGGTACGCACATGGCATTAAATCTCATGTGCTCTTGTAGTATTTGTGGTGACCAATTCTTATGGAATTGTGTCGATTTGATACCGTGTAAGGTATTTTGCACCGCAAGCCAAAAGCTGATGAACGCGAATTCGAGTTCTGCACCTTTCGCAACAGATATTTCAAACTTAGAAGACCCAACTTACAAGGTAGGAAAACTCTCAGTTGAGCAGAGGAAGGAGAAGATCCATCGGTACATGAAGAAGAGGAACGAAAGGAACTTCAGCAAGAAGATTAAGGTCTTCGTTCTCTTCTTCTCTCGCATCATTCATGTTTTAGTTTACCTTTTGTAGGACAGTAACTTTAGCTGAAGAAACTTTCCTAATATCTGCAGTATGCGTGCCGCAAAAGTCTGGCAGACAGCCGTCCGCGAGTGAGAGGGAGATTCGCAAAGAACGAGGAATTCGGGGAGAACTCTAGGCTCGCTTGTGGCCATCTTGGGGATGTTGAAAAGGACGAAGTGAGAATAACTTTTCTTACAAAAAATCTGCACTGGACATGCCATATCTGTGGTTCGAAAGAAACTTCCAAAGATCAAGCGATGCCTTGCGAATAGTGATATCGAGAACAAATAATTAATCATCACAAACCCGATAAATATCCTTCCCTGATCGTAATCCATTTGTAACATAATAACACTTCCTTGGCTTTCGTTTCAGGTGGTTGTGAAAGAAGATGACATGATGGAATCATCTGATATCTTTGCTCATATCAGTGGAGTCAATTCCTTTAACTACTCAATCCAATCTTGGATTTGAATAGCCAGATCTTACAGACCCGAGCAATTCCATCACACAGTTTTGCAGGACTTGGTGAAGCCCGGATCTCTGTTTCTGCAGACCGGCTGACTAATAAGAGCTAGTGTATCAATACATGAGTCAGGACTAATTAGTATGACGATAGGAATTAATGTACTTTTGTATATAAGGTCTGTATGTTATAAAGTATATCGATTAGACTCTGTAGACCTGAGACTGGGAAGTAGATAATCACAATTTATACAAAGAAAATTGATGTAATTACTTAACACTATATTCTGGGTTTCATGTATAAAAAGAAAAGCAAAAAAGTTAATTTTGACAGTTCAGACAAGATCATGGAATTGTTATATATGGTTAGATGTTTTCTGAGGCTGTGAACTCTTTTCTAAGAGACATTTGTTTTTTTATTGCGAATGTGGCATTCTAAATTCCCAGAAAATACATTTATGTAATTCGATTTTTTGTCCAATGCTGTGATAGGCATTCTAAATTCCCAGAAAATCAATATTGAAACCATATTGATCTTGCATAATGCTACTGTTCTGTGCCAAAAAATAGGGACTCTTTTTAGGCTGATAAGTTTCAATAAGTATCGGTAAATATGGAAAATTTGTTGGTAAAAAAAAAGCACGGTGACTTCTTTTTTATATTTTTGATTTACATGTTGGTAACTTACCAATACTTTCATAAAATGACAACTTCTTTTATGATGATTGTAAATTAGCAATTTTTATACTACTTACCCATTTTTATTTGCATAATTTACCGATTTTTCTAGCTCTTCTATTACTAGCCAAAGTAAGAGTGAGTCATCACTTTTGTCCAATTAAATTACCAACTAGTTTTTGGTTATCAACTCTTATTAGAGTTACTTATGAATCTCTTATTGGTTTTCCTAATTTACCAACTTTCTATAAATTTAAATTGGTTTTTTTTTTTTTTTTTTTTTTTTTTTCATTTTGGTCACCCTTCTCACTATTTCTAGAGATTACCAACCTAAATTATTGTGACTCATAGACTTTTCTCCTATTAATTTATCATCTAATGTTGTATTGTCAAATCTCATTTAAGTTACATACTTACTGAGATATATTTGTTTCATTTAATTGTCCAATTTTTTTAGCATTACAAACTTTTATATGCGTTTCTCAATGAAGTGTTTAGAAATTACCAACCTTAGTTAAATTGCTTACCAAATTTTCTCTGATTAAGTTATCAACTAATTATGGATTACCAAGTTTCATTTGAGTTACTTATTAAATTTAATTTTCTTTTGTACCAAATTTTCTTATCTTTAACTAATTTTCATTTATCTCTCTTAATTATGCATTAAATTTATCAATCCTTTCAAGAAATTTCTAGCTTTAATTTAAGTAATTTATCAACTTTTTTCCAATTAATTTATCCACTATTTTCAGATTACCAACTCTTATTTGAGTTGGATACCAATTTTCTTTTGAGTTATTTATTCAGGAAATACAGTTGGTAAGTCACCAAATAAACATGGGAAATTACATATAATAATTGGTAAATTCAAGGTGCTGGTAAGAAAGTTAAATAAAAGTTAATAAAGTACTAAGATAGCTTTTCTTTATCTAAGACAAAAGAAGTTGCTAATTTGAAAAAAATGAAAAAAAAATGTTAGTAATTAAGTGAAATAAGCGTCAGTAACGGAAAATTAATTGGTACCTAATTGTATAATGGGTTTGGTAAGTAACGGAAAAAAAGAAGCAACAACTCAACAGAAAAATTAGTACGTTAAAAAACCAAATGATAAGCAACTCAAATGCGAGCTGACAATCCAAAACTAATTGATAACTTAATTGGGAAAAAGTTAAGGGTTAATACCCTGAAAAACCTCAAACCGGTACACATGTGACAAATTTACCCCAAACTATTTTTTTGACCACCAAAACCCTAAACTGGTATACCTTTAACAAATTTATCTCGATTGACCATAAAAAATCATAAACTAGTACATTTATGACAAATTTACCATGAACTAATTTATTTGACTGCAAAAAACCCAAAACTGGTAAATTTGTGACAAATATACCATTTGTTAAATTGGATTAATACCACAAAAAGATCACAAAATTGTAAACTGTGACAAACAAAGCGTAAAATCCCAAATTAATATACTAGTCAACTATCGCGTGTCATTTAACTTAATAACTTGAGAGTAAAATTTAATAAAAACTAACAGAGGGTAAATTTGTTACAAGTGTACCGATTTGGGGTAAATTTGTCAAATGTATACTAGTTAGGGGTTTTTGGTGGTAAAAAAAAAATAGTTTTGGGTAAATTTGTCATAGATCTACTAGTTTGAGGTTTTTCAGGATATTAACCCAAAAGTTAATAAGGCGTACGAAAAATTTGATAATTTCATACAATAGTAGGCAAATTCAAAGCTGGTAGAAAATTATAAATTTATCATTATCAGAGAAAAGATAAGTCAGTAATTTCAAAACAAAAAACCAACTGAAATTAGTAACCAATTCAAATTAAAGAAGGTAATACAAAACTAGTTGGTAACTTGATCGAAAAAAAAAAGTTGGTAATCACTCTAATAGAAATCAGTAATTTCTAAAAGAGTTAGTAAATTTAAGAAGTTGGAAACACATGCAGATAAACATAGCAACTTAATGAAAAAGTTAAATAAAAAAAAAACTTGAGAAAACAACGAATAAAGTAAGTAATTCAAGTAAGATTTGGTAATTCAAAGCTATTTGGTAATTTAATTGGAGAAAATTTACCCAAATCACACAAATAAAGCTAGGAAGATAGTTTCATAAAGTAGTTGGTAAAATTAAACTGTTGATAAGAAATGTAAATAAAATTGGTAAACGATGAGAGAAGCTTTGGTTGGTTAGAGATTAGAGAAGTTGGTGTAGAAAAAAAATAAAAATAAACATTTGTGAGTAACTCAATTAGGAGTTGGTAACGCAATATGGTAACTTAGTCCAAGAGAAGCCGGTAATCACTCTAATTGAGATCAATATTTTCTAAATATAGGTCATAAATTTAGAAAAAATGACAAGTAAGGGAAATTAAAGTGGTAACTTAATATTAAGTCAGTAATTTTAAATAGTAAACGATTGTTAACTTAATTGGAGAAAGATGATAAATCACTGAAAAAAAGTTCGGATTTTCATAATAGTTGATAAGTTTAAGGTGTTTGTAGAAAAAAAGGTAAAAAAAAAAAATTATAAATGATAAGAGAAGTTAGAAATTTGTAAAAACCAAATAAACATTGATAACCAATTCATATGAGAGCTAGTTACTTGTTGGTAACTTAATTAGATAAATGTTGGTAAACACTCAAATTGAGAAGGGTAGTTTAAAAAAAAAAAAAGAGTTGCTAAATTTTTGTGTTTAGTAACTGATAGACAAGCTGATCAACTTAAAGGAAAATGAAAAAATAAGAAGTTAAAAGTAGCTCGAATGAGGCTTTGTACGCTACGAATATTCCGACCAAAAAAAAAAAAAGCCAAGACTAGTTGGTCACCTAATGTGAGAAAAATTGGCAAGTTACGCAAATGAAGTTTGTAAATTCATAGGTGTGTTGATAAAGTTAGGGCGTTAGATGAAAAAAGTTAATAAATTAAACAACCAAGTAAGCATTGGTAAGTAACTCAAATTATAATTGATAGCCTAAAACTAGTTGGTAATTTAAGTGAAAATAGTCAGTAAGTCACTCAAATAGTTATAGGTAAATTTATATGGAAGTTCATAAATTTAGACTTTAATAAGACAGATAAAAAAAAAACAATAAGAGATAAGAGAAGTTGACAATTTATCACATGTCAAAAAAGAGTTAGTTTCTTCATAAAAGTATTTGTGAATTGCCAAGAAGTTGCCGACAAATAATGTGATTGGTATTCTTTTTTATCAATAGTACCCATGTAGAAAAAAATTATTTTTTGAAACGGAAGAGTACGGTCGGCCTTTTTTTTACGGGAACATTTGGAAAATTCACATCGTTATGGATGGTTTTTGCTATTCAATTGCTGCTATGCCTGCATTCGAGACTAATCGCAATAGCGTCTAAATCGTCGGTTCCAATGTTGAAAAGTAGTAGAAGATTCTTCAAAAAGCCTCTTCATTTTCTACCGTAGCATTTTCCTTTTTTGGTCTGTCATTTTCTAATATAGCTTGAAAAGTCGAATTAGCGTTTAGTTCAAGTTGATTCTTCTGGAAAACACTGTCAAGACTTTTGCAAGCTTTTCGAATTCAATTCTTTTTCGCCTTACTTCTTTGCTTTGCAAATCGGAGGAGTTTTGGTGGTAACACGCACGGCAGCCTTCCATCACTATTGAGATGAATTTTGAACTTGCTACAATTGACAGTGATGGTTTCAGTTTTTTGGTAGCTACGTTATAGTTATACCGTCGTTTAAAATCTTAGGACTTCATTGCCTTTTTGTAATAAATAATAGGGCTCAACTAAACTTTCTGGATAAGCTTTTCTCAATTATACTTTTATGATAAGTTCTTTTAATTTATTTTACTTTTAGAAAATTTTAGAACTCAATTATACATTTATATCAAGTTTTAGGACTTGTAATGCATTTATCCAAAAATCTTAACTTGAGATTATGGCACGTTGAACCAAATGATTAATATAATCTATGCATTTGAAATGATTGGATACCAAGTTAGATGGCCTAGTGTATCCGTTTCCCCTTACAAAAGCTGAAGAAGGATCATGGTCTTACTATATTCACGGTAGCTACTATATTTTTCTCGAGAGACTGCTCGTTGGTGCAGTCCCAATGTGTTTTTCCTGCAGCATTTGGCTATTGGGCAAGATTGATGACAATGGGTCTTGACACGAAGGTTGGGTCAAATGTGTTGTCTAGGCCAGTCCATAATCTAAAATGTACACTATAATATATGGACTAAGTCGAACCCAAGCCGAAGTTGGGCGTTTCGGCAATTTATCATAAAGTCTTTGCCAAATCCTTTGCAATTGCCCGTTGAGTCTCTTGGGCCTTGAGGCCAGAGGGATAGTGGGCTCGTTTGGTTCAAATTTGGGAAATGCCATTGGCGTAGAATGTAAATATCTTTGAGGTAAAGTGGTTTTTCGAAATGCAAGACTATTTGGTAAACATATATTTGAAATGCCCTTTAGTGCGACTAAATTAAGTTTTTAGTTTTAGTATTTTTAAAATTGCAAAAAGAAACAATGACTATATAACATTTTACATTTTCATGTTGAGAGTAATGTAAAAGATATATATATTAATAAATTTATTTAAAAATTAATTAAAATAATTTGATTTTAGATTAGATGCAAAGCTCAACTTTTGGCCTAGGGTTCTTTTATGTTTGTTTTCAACTTTGAATAATAATTTTTTTAATTATTGTAGTATTAATCATCTTCATTAATTAATGATCATTCTAGTGTATTGATAAAAAGTTGGACTATTGATTGTCAAAAGATAAAAATGACAAAAAAAAAAAAAGGTGAACTTATTCGGTGGATGGTGAAGTGACCAATTGTGGATGCTAATTTTTTTGAGTAAGCGCCGCATATAAAAAGGGAGGTTCTCATTAAGAAAAATAAAACCAAGTTCCTTTCATACATATTTGACTAGAAAGAGTCATTCATGATAGTAAACATGGTCATATATGTCTGGAAAAAAGAAATTCATTAATAAGAGGACTAGCATTCCGCAAATGCTGAGTGCCCAAAGTAGGTCTCCTCCTGCTTTGGGCTTTCAGCATTTCAAATGTTAGCATTTGGCCAAAGATACCTGCAAATGCTAAACTAGACACTAAATTTCTTTCTCACGAAAATCCATTGGGAATGCTAAACCAAATGGGGCCAGTGTAGTTGCCATCACTTTCT
Organism: Eucalyptus grandis; assembly: GCF_016545825.1. NCBI lineage: Eukaryota > Viridiplantae > Streptophyta > Magnoliopsida > Myrtales > Myrtaceae > Eucalyptus > Eucalyptus grandis. The sequence continues at coordinate 40,625,693 of NC_052619.1, forward strand.
TGCCTTTTTCTTTCTTTTTTCTTTTTTATGGAATTAACAAAATTTAGATTTTTGCAAGTATTTTCCTTCCAAAATAAATATATCAATTCAACGAATAATGCAAATGTTTCATTTTTAAAAAATAAAAACAATTTGTAAGCACATTAAATAGTGGAAGATTAAAAATCACAACTTTTTTTTAAAATAAAAATATTACATATTTATTATGGTTCGCAGTTTGGGGACACATCGTAAGCATTTGCAAACTTTGTAAAAGATCAAGATACGATACTTAATCACATATTTGCACTATGATATGATTGAAAAAAAAAAATCTGGAGCGTTTACAAAAAGGATACAATATTACAAATGAGAAAAGTTAATATCTAATATACCTTGCACTGCGTCATATTAGGACGACATAAAATGTTAGCACCTAAGATATATAAACATTCTCAATGTTTTATGTTGGGATGGAACCTGACATTGCAATTCTTTTTGCAAAATGTCATAAAATAAAAATCCTTAAATATTGACGATACAAGATATAAAGGGAAATTTCATTTTTTTGTCCTTATAGCGTGGAGAGATTTTGATTTTGGTCTGAGTTATAATTTTAATTCCCGTACCATTCTTCAACGACAATTTAGGTTATTTCATTAAATTCCCGTTCAAAGTATGCTGAAATTTGTTGAGTCAGCATCTAAAACAAATTAGCAAGAGAGCCAATTTTTTTTTTTTTATCTCTATTCTCTCTCTTTGCATATCGTCTTCTTCAACCTTTAGCCATGGGTCCCCTCTCTGTTTTGTTGATTTTGTTTGCATTTTATTGTTCTTTTACTGCTTTTCTTTTCTTTTTCAATTTAGATTTGAAGCTCTCTTTTCCCGATCTAGTTCTCTATTTTAGATTTTGAACACTCCTGATTTAGTTCTAGATCTGGGTCCATCTTCTCCCGATCTAACTTGGAAGTTTAATAAATATGTTTGTGGGGATTCGATGCCTCTCTACTTGTTTGTGTGCAGGTTTCCTACCTCTAGTTTCATTGATAATCGTAAGAGTTTTGGTGTCTCATTGAATTACAAAGATTTGCTTCTCCACATGTTAGATCTATATTTATTTAACCTATTCTATTGTCTCCATATGACGATGGTGTAGAGAAAGCCGAATCTAGGTATGCACCACCAACCGGCAATGTTACAATTATTGGAGAAGGAATATTTAGCATGTGCTTATTGACAAATACTCCATATCCAATAATCGATTGCAGATTTTGTTTAACAGATCCACTCTTGTGGAACGAGTTTGGGTGTGTTTGGAAAGACTTTTGGGGAAAGTCTTTGGGAAAATGCCTCGTCTTTGAGTTGAATGTGTTTTCCAAAATGCAAATTGTGTTTGGTAAATTGTAATTTAAAAGCCCTTTGTGAAGTACCTTTGAGCGAAATGGTGTTTGGGGGACAAAGGACTTTTGTGAAAAAAAAAAATATCAAAAGAAAAATAAAAAAAATAAAAAAATGAAAACCAGCAAGGGCAGGCGGCATCCGGCGGCCGGCGGCGACCCTCGGCGACCTCCGGCGACCCCTGATCTGGGCCGGCGAGGTCGCGCGACGCCGTCGCGACCTCCGGCGACCCCGGATCTGGGCCGGCGAGGTCGCACGACGCCGTCGCGACCTCGGATCTGGGCCGGCGAGGTCGCGCGACGCCGTCGCGACCTCCTCGCGACCCGGATGCGGGTCGGCGACGCCGTCGCGACCTCGCGACCCCCGGATCTGGGCCGGGAGGTCGCGCGCGCGCGCGACGCCGCCTCGACCTCCGAGAACCCCGATTGGCCGTCGGGAGGCTACGCAACCCGCCCCGAGGTCGGGGGACCTCGGCGAGGGCCGCGCCGAGGTCAGGGGACCTCGGCGACGGTCGCGCCTGGGTCGCGCGACCTCGGCGACGGCCGTGCCTGGGTCGCGCGACCCGATCGGCCGTCGCCGAGGCTATGCAACCCTCGCCTGAGGTCACGCGACCTCGGCGAGGGCCGCGCCTGGGTCGCGCGACCTCGCCGGATGTCGCGCGACCCGAGCAGCTGCCGCCGGAGCCACCCTCGACGGAGAAGATGAACAGTGCTCCTCACAAGGGCAAAAAACGGAAAAACAAAAGTTCATAAGGATAATTTTGGAAAAAAAAAAAAAATATGCACAGTGATCTCAGCTTACCGAGAAAGCCGAAATGCCCAAGGCAGGGTACCCGCCTTGGGCTTTCAGCCTTCAAAAGGCAAGTTTTGAGCTAAAGGGACTTGCAAATTTTTTTGCCAAACACCCATTTTTAGCCCAAAGGGCTTTGGAAGCCTAAAGTCACTTGGAAAAGTCGAATCCAAACGCAGCCTTTGTGCTTAATTTTGCTGGTACTACGTTGATCATTCTTGTTTTTTGGATTTGGTTTTGTTTTTCAATATTAATATTTTGTTTCGATTTGCTTTGTCATGAAGATCATGTACTTTTGTACTCTTTTAAGTAATAAATATAATTTTCTTTTGATAAAAGAAAAAAGAAAAAAGAAGAGCAGCTAAAACAAATTATACAGAGCTTGAATACTTAGTTGCCACGTGTGGATAGATGGTGCTAATTCAACAATTAACTTTGGATGGAAGTGTGGGTAGAAGGTCTTACATTGTCGCCAAAGAATAGCACGGGGATTATAAAAGTAACCAGGCACATTATAAGGACAAAAATGAAATCCCAAAATTATAATGACGAAAAACATAACTTCTCTGTTGACACTTGAATTTTTCCGACAATTAAAGTTAGAAAATTCCATATTCGAGATTCTCAATCACAACTCTTGACAAAAAACTAAAATAGTGATACAAACGGTCTATAAATTTTGGCTCAATGTGCAATGTGGTCCCTGAACGTTGGCTTAGTATGCAATATGGTCTATGAGTTTTTAATTTGTTCGATATAGTCTCTGAAATTTTGGTACATGTTTAATATAGTCATTGGACTATATGAAAATATTCAATATTGTCATTCCATTAATTCGAGATCATGGACTATATTGAACATTTTTATATAATCCAATGACTATATTGAACATGTATCAAAATTTTAAACACCACATTACACATTGTGCTAAAGTTTAGGGACCATATTTCGCAGTAAACCAAAGTTCAAAAACTATTTATAAAAAGTTAGCAAGTGTTTAGTATCTCATTGCATGTAAAAATTAGGAGCATCGCATTTCATTAGTAATTTTGTATCATTTTTTTTAATAAACCAAGAGTTGACTTTTTATAGGTTGACTATTAGTCAAACTGGAAAAAAGAAAATGTCAACTCTTGGTAAAAATTACAAAAACGTAAAAAATGAATGTAGGTGTCAATATATTAACATAGGCATGTAGATTAGGCCCTTAAATTTAGAATTTTTATAAAATTGGCCAAATATTGACCTTTTGGCCAAATAGAAGAATTTGACCTTTAACCAAAAAAATTAGAATTTTGCTAATTTCTAATTTATTTTAAAGATTTGATTTAAGGACGATGAAATTTAGAGATTTCGGATCCGATTAAAGAAATTTCAGCTTCAAGAACCAATCGACCACTTAAAGATATATATTAGGGACCGTAGGATTTGAGTTAATATTAGAGATATTGGATCCGATTAAACATTTGATTTAAGGTAGCTTTTTAATAAAAACAGGTGTTTTGAATGATCAAAGGCGTCTCTTTTATTCCAAAGCGTTTTTACGTCCACAAATGGGGTGGCGCGGACAGATTTTTCAGAACCATTTTTGCTCACGGTTCGTCGACGCTCAAGGCCCTCTCCACGTGGTTAGCCATTGTTGCCATCATTTCTCGTAATCTCGGAGCCTCACTTTCCCTCCTCATTAATCTCCGTTTTTTGGCCGTGAAGACTTGGAGTGATCTGTTCTCGCTAAAGGTTCCATTACCGGCGCTCATCGTCACCGCCGACACTCACCAGAACCTCGTTGCACAAGTTCGACCTCTAATTGCAACCGAATACAGCATCCGCAGGTACGAGCATCCTTAGTTTGTCCTGGTCAGTCAAGTCTACAAAGGCGGTTGAAGTTTTTTGTTGTTTTTGTGAAGTTCCTCTGATCTTGACCCGCATCGAGTGTGTAGCAATAGGAGTCACTTAGTAATAATCTTTATTAGCCTCAGTATATGATTTTCCTTTTCCTTTTCGAATGTCACCATGAGTCTGTGACCGCATCTCCTCCTCCCTTTTTGTCTTTTGCTATGTGTTTCATGTAGGAACGTACATAACAAGGTCTGGCAATGGTCGAGACAAGGTCCCTATTGCATTAGCCTTCCGTTGTTCATTCTCTTTGTGTTCGTGAAAAGTGATCACTGTTGATTAACGGTGATGATATTTGCCAATAAGGGCAATAGTAGACAATGTTCCGGTGGTGATGGATTGACGTAACTCACGGTGATGTCTCGGTTGTGCTCGGCTTGGAGGTTGAAAGTGGTATCCATTAATTAAAGCTTTGAATGTCCTGAAATTAACCCAATTTTGAGAGTTCTTGGTCCGCAATGTGAAGAAGGTGATATAGGGACTTTGCTAGCATAACATTTTTTTGCTACTATTAGAATAACATCATATTGTGAGCCACATATTTTTGAAGAAGTGTACCTCACAATAATTTCTAATTATTTGTTATTTATTTTTTGGCCCAAAACATGCTATTATTTTCACAGCAGAATAATGAGGGAAAAGTACCAAAATAATCCTAAACATTTTGCATTGGTACCAATTCAGTCATAAACTTTTTAATTGGACCAATTTAGTCCTAAACCTTTTTATAATGGTATCAATTCAGTCCATCCAGCTAATTTAAGCCGGAAATTACTGACATGGCCGCCGGCGCCTTATGTGGTGCCACATGGACAAATTTTATAATTTTTATAATTTTTTTTTTCAGATTTTTAATTTTTTTTTTCTTTTCTCCTTAACCTCGCCGGCCGGCCGACCATCGCTGGCCACCGGCTAGTAGGGCGAGGGGCCCCGTGCCCTCATCGGCCACTAGCTAGGGCCGCTGCGCTCGCCGGCCACAAGCGAGGGCGTTGGCCCCCGCCTGAGATCCGGGCGAGGGCCGCCGCGCCTCGCTTGTGGCCAACGAGGGTACCCTTTCCTGTTGGCCGGCGAGGGCCTCTACGCCCTCATCGTTCACAAGCGAGGGCACAACGGCCCTTGCTCATGGCGGGCAAGGGCATGATGTGCCCTCGCCGGCACGAGCGAGGCCGCCGTGGCCCTCGCCCGGATTTGGGCGAGGGCGTCGTGCCCTCGCTCGCGTCGAGCGAGGGCGTTGTGCCCTCACCTGGATCCGAGTGAGGGCCGCCGTGCCCTCGCCCTCCACGAGCAAGAGTTGCTGTGCCCTCGCCTGTGGCCGATGAGGGCACAGAGGCCCCGTTGGCCAACGGGCGAGGGTTTCGGTCCTCGCCGGATCTAGGTGGGGGCGATGCCCTAGCTTGTGGTCGGCGAGGGCGCGACGGCCCTCGCTAGTGGCCGACGAGGGTGTGAGGCCCTCGCCCTACCAACCGACGGCCGGCGATGGTCGGCCGGCTGGTGACCTCGCCGGCCAAAGGATAAGGAGAAAAGAAAAAAAAAAGAGAAAAAAAGAAAAAAATTTAAAAATCTGAAAAAAAAATTACAAAAAATTATAAAATTTGTCCATGTGGCGCCACATAAGACAAAGGCGGCCACGTCGGCAATTTCCAGCTTAAATTAGCCGGATGGACCGATTGGTACCAATGTAAAAGGTTAAGACTAAATTGGTCCAATTGAAAAGTTTATGACTAAATTGGTACTAATGTAAAAAGTTTAGGATTATTTTGGTACTTTTCCCGAATAATGATAGTTAGACAAGTATTTCTCAAAAATAAATAAGGAAGAAGGCAAAAGAGAGAGAGAGAGAGAGAGAGAGAGAGAGAGAGAGGAAATGGAGAAATACACTAGGGGCCTATTTGATAATGTGTTTCTATTATTGTCACGACCTCTTTTTTTCCGTCCGGGGGAAAAGGAAGAGTGTTTAGGGGTATTTGCCTAAAGAAGCGGACCAATGGCCCTAAATTAGGCGGGGCTCTCCCAAGCCCATACCTCGTGCGACGTTGGATTTCATATTTCGATTCTTAACAACCTAAATATTTCTAGGAGTCGTCACTAGCCTATTGGGGTCGGCTAGAAACCAATCGAGACACGGAGTGGTGTCCCAATTCCTACGCAACCAGAGATTTCTAGGAACGGGGACTTGTTTACGCCAATGTTTCTATTAGCGCCCTTGCGGTACCACTAACTTGGAAAGTTATTTATCTAAATAGCCACACATTCTTGATTACCAATTATAATCTTTATGAAACCACTAAGTATCCATGCAAATGTTTTTGTAGTTTTTTCTTTTTTAAAGTCTAGACTAATCCTAACATAATTTAAAAGAGAAATTTACACTCAAATTAATGAAAAGCAGCGCGTAAGTAAACATCCAAGAAATTGAAATGACTTGAAAATAAACGCAGAAAATATAAACCCGATACAAGTCGGGCAAATAATATTACATGGCCTTGTTATCATGCCCGGGACAGGACCCCGTGAGCGAAATGGGAATTTAAATACGCATGATATTACTCTAAATGCATGAAATTACTCTAGATAATTTTAATCTATGCAAAATGGATTATTTACAAAAATTGTTATAAAATAACAAAAAAAGCATTAAATTAGAAAAATGACATTTTAAAATTAGGAAAATTCCATATATGTCATTTCTATCATAATTTGATGTTATCCAACATTTTTTATATTTTTTGAAATTTTCAGATTTTTCTTTTTTTTATTATTTTTTAAAAGAATATTAATAATGATTCCTTAAACCGATCTACGCTAACATGGAGTAACAAATCACATGAATATCATAACGATTAAGCTCAAATCAACCGCTTCGAGATTGGAGCTTGGTTTCAACATTTTATCGAATACTTGGTTTGCATCAAATCACCCCAAAACGGCTTCTTCGGGTCATGTTCGTGGTCTTCAATCTCGATCCATAAGCAATCTCATGTGAATGCAAAGTATCAAGGATATACTACTACATGCAAAGAACGTGTTTGACTAGAAATTATAGCCTAGAACATGCAAAAACCGAACTGAAAACGGCCTCCAACATGCGGGTTGGGGCTGTTTTGCAAAAACTGGTGATGAACCCAAGTCAAACAGCCATGCCAAATGCTCAGATTGAAGCTCCGACAACCATCACATGCCATATCTATATGATATATTACTCCATCTAGATGAAAATAGGTAACACTTACTTTCAAATGCAATAAACATCACCGAAAATGATCAACCGAACGCATCAAAATGAACTCTCCAAGAAGCATTCATGCATGGTCTATGCTGGCCAACCATGTCTCAATGTGGTTTTTTGGCTCACGTTATAGATGGTTTCATGGTTCACAAGGAGATTTAAAGACTAAACCGGGTTATCCTATGCATCATTTGTACTCCCATGTAACATTCATCAAAGTCATAACGAAAAACAAGCATGCAAAGGGGAGTAACAAGTCGAGCATGTAGGGGGCATTGAAGAGGTTTTAAACACTTAGAAAAATTTTAGCTTCAGAAATCAGCTCTTCAGACTAGTTTCCTTCTCGATTTTCGTGATCAAAACATGTTCAAACTTGAACAAAAATACATCTAGAATGCTTACCTTGCTTCCTAGTTTCTTTTTCAAGCGACTCTTGGCCAAGGAAACCACGAAATTGTCTTCTGGAAGCACGTGAAAGTTGGTTCCTTCAAGCTGAAAGTGAGATCTGCAGAAGAAAAAGTGACAACGAGGGTTTTCGTTGACTTCCCAAAATTAGATTTCCAAACCTTCCTTGTTGGCCAAGTTCAAATCAACCAAAACTATATGTATTATAGTTTGGCTTGTAAGTCATGGATTTCCTCACTTGTCTCTCAAGTTTCTCAAAAGCACTCGCTTTTCCTCACTCATGAACAATCAGGCTCAACACTTAGAAAAATTTCGGACTTTCTTGGCCCGCCAGGAGGGCACTGTTTTCGGGGGGCTTTAGGAGGCCTTCCCGATCTCCATTTGGGACATATGACCTATGGTTGGAAAGATCTTGGAGTGAAGTTTCAATCTCTAGTTGAAGGTTTTGGCTAATTTTTACCGTAGATGTGTGAAAATCTCACTTTTCTCTCTAAAGGTTCATCTGGAATTTCTGGGTTCTCTCCTTTCTGGAATTGCTTCTGAGGGTGTTTTTTTGGGTACGACTCCGAGCCCCCTCCTCTCTCCCTCGTCTCTTTCTTTTCATCCCCTGAAAGACCTTGCTTCAGTGATATTATCCCATGAATTGAGGGATTTTTGGTCAGCTTTTTGGCCCCCTACCAAGCCTGCCAACTGAGCTAGTCCACCCACTCTCCTGACTTGGCCAAATTTTTAATTCTGCAGCTGTTGAGTGTGCAGGTTTTGCTACGATTTTCCGGTGCTGTCAGGAGCTTATCCTTGGCCAATTTCCGTCCACTTGCACTGCTATATATGGTCTTCCATCACGTGCAAAGATCGGGCTGGTTAGGCAGCTGAGGAGGATATGGTGGGGCCACCAAATTGCTTACTCAGCAACTCCAGATTAAGACCAACTCGTGGACTGAGTTTTGGCTGCTGATTTGAGTGCTTTAATCCACTAATTTGGCTGCTTTTTTTTATCAATTAGAAAGCTCATGTATAGTAGTTTAAGATCTTGACCATTTTTCGCAATTGTGCCCACCCAATTTTGCAAAAAAGTCCCTCAAAGTTGGCCATTTTCTTATCCGAAAATACCCAATTCAATACAAATGTGGTCTTTTTGGCTCAATTTGATTGATTCTACTTGGCCCAAATTCAATTTCAACTTAATTGATGACCAAGATGATTATTTAAGGGCTCGGGCGCAAATTTTGCAAAATTTGCGAATTGGTCCTCGACTTTTGGAAATTGCATTTTGGCCCCAAATTGTCATTTGGATTCCAATCTGACCTCCTAGGCTTGGCTAGTCACATTTAGATCGTTGGCCCCAACTTGCTCTCTCTTTTTTTTCTTTCGATTTTTTTCTTTTTTTTTTTAAATTATTTTTTTTTATAGGAAAAACATCTTTCATTTAAAACACGATATTAAACACCTAGATAATCTATATGTTGGAATGAAATATTTTTGGGCAAAAATTAGGTGTCAACAGCTGCCCTCTTTGGAAGGAAGCTCAAAGAGGTTTCTTTCAAAGATAAGGTGACGCCTAATTTTTTGTTTTTTTTTGTTTTTTTGTTTTTTTTTTTTGCAATTGTAAAATGAAAATGCAAGTAAGCTTAATGTAAAGAGCGTGATCTAGGGATGTACTTGTGAACAATTTGAAAAGTGTGGTTTAAGGATATACCCACGAACCTTGTGGTTTAAGGCAGTCCCACTAACCGTGTGGTTTAAGGCAATCCCACTAACCGTATGGTTTAAGGCGATCCCACTAATCTTGTGGTTTAAGGCGATCCACTAACCGTGTGGTTTAAGGCAGTCCCACTAACCTTGTGGTTTAAAGCAGTTCCACTAACCCCGTGGTTTAAAGCGAGATCCACTAACCGTGTGGTTTAAGGCAAATCCCACTAACCTTGTGGTTTAAGGCGGATCCACTAACCGTGTGGTTTAAGGCGCCCCACTAACCGTGTGGTTTAAGGCAGTCCCACTAACCTTGTGGTTTAAAGCGATCCACTAGGCGCCTCACTAACCTTGTGGTTTAAGGCAGATCCACTAGGCAGTCTCACTAACCTTGTGGTTTAAGGCAGATCCACTAACCGTGTGGTTTAAGGCAGTCCCACTAACCGTGTGGTTTAAGGCAGTCCCACTAACCTCGTGGTTTAAGGTAGACCCACTAACCATGTGGTTTAAGGCAATCCACTAACCTTGTGGTTTAAGGCAATCCCACTAACCGTGTGGTTTAAGGCAGTCCCACTAACCGTGTGGATTGTATGATTTGAGGATGACTAAGAATCTCTTGAAAGTGCATGGTTTAAGACTGATCCATGAACCCTTTGAAATTGCATGGTTTAAAGGTAACCAAGAACTCTTGAAAGTGCATGGTTTAAGGCTATCCCATGAACCCTTTGAAATGGCATGGTTTAAGGATGACCAAGAACCTCTTGAAGATGCATGGTTTAAGGCTAACCCACAAACCCTTTGGAATTGCATGGTTTAAGGATAACCAAGAACCTCTCTGAAAGTGCATGGTTTAAGACTAACCTATGAACCCTTTGGAATTGCATGGTTTAAGGGTAACCAAGAACCTCTTGAAAGTGCATGATTTAAGGCTAATTCAAGAACCCTTTAAAATTGCATGGTTTAAAGGTAACCAAAAACTCTTGAAAGTGCATGGTTTAAGGATAACTCATAAACCCTTTGAAATTGCAAGGTTTAAGAATAACCAAGAACCTTTTGAAAATGCATGGTTTAAGGATAACTCATAAACCCTTTGAAATTGCAAGGTTTAAGGATAACCAAGAACCTTTTGAAAATGCATGGTTTAAAACTAATCCATGAACCTTTAGAATTGCAAGGTTTAAGGATAACCAATAAGCTTTTTGAAAATTGCATGGTTTAAGGCTAACCCATGAACCGTGCGAAATTGCAAGGTTTAAAGATAACCAAGAATCCTTTGAAAATTGCATGATTTAAGGCTAATTCAAAACCCTTTAAAATTGCATGGTTTAAGGATAATCAAGAACCTTTTGAAAATGCATGGTTTAAGGCTAACCCATGAACCATTTGAAATTGCAAGGTTTAAGGATAACCAAGAACCTTTTGAAAATGCATGGTTTAAGGCTAACCCATGAACCCTTTGGAATTGCATGGTTTAAGGGTAACCAAGAACTCTTGAAAATGCATGGTTTAAGGTTAACCCATGAACTCTTTGGAATTGCAAGGTTTAAGGATAACCAAGAACCTTTGAAAATGCATGATTTAAGGCTAATCCAAGAACCCTTTAAAATTGCATGGTTTAAGGAGACCAAGAACCTCTTGAAAATCGTGTGGTTTTTCCTCAAGAAACCCGTCATTTGAGAATATTCAGAAGTGTATATTGCCCATCAAATAGAATTCATTATAACAAGTATTCTAGTAGCGAAAGCATACTAGATGAGATCAATTTCAGCATATGTCATCAGAAACAATATCAAGAGTGTATCGGTAATGAGAAGGCAATGATTGCATAAACAAATCAAACTAATTCCGACCACTTGACAAATTCGCAAAACTGTCATCACTCTCGGATGATATCATTAATCGTCAAATTCTCTCAGGAGAAAAGTCCTTGTTAAAATGACCTTGACTCATGAGAAAGGTTTGTTAAGTACGCCGAGCAAGGACACCTAGTCGAAAGGGCTTCTCGCATATTATCAAGAAAAGGGCTATTTGATCCCATCTATTCATGTGGGAAATAAACCGATCACTCAACCTCACTCTTCCAAAGTGTGCAAGGCTTTGAATCATTCGCAATAAGTACACATTGACCAATCAAAGAGGTCTTTTAGAAGGACCGTAGTGCAGGTTTTGGTCATGGTTTTAGCGATTGATAAGCATCGTTGGCTATGAAATGAATTAATCACTGATCGACATCTCCGCCAGGTTTACAAGTCAAGAAACCTTAAGATGAGATAAGACAACCTTACTCTCACTTCTTTGAGCGGCATCTTCTTTAGGAAGTCCTTATTTCCACTTTGAATCATCCCAATCTGAAGAGACTTTGGGAGTAGGTTGTAATGTTGGATTGGTGAAAGGCTCAAAAGGCTCAACACTTTTTCGAAGAGGGATTTGAGAGTTGGTGATTATCATGGCATCATTACCATATCATCCATTTTTTTAAAGCACTCAATGTTTAGAATTCAAATTGTCTCGAAAGTCCTTTGACTAATCATCTTAACATAATGGCTTTTGCATTTGCAATGATTTTCTTTTCAACGTAGGCATTTTTTTTGCCATTTTTGCTTTCACAGAGATATTCCTCTTGATGTAATTGTTTTTCTTCCACTCTCTCTCCCTTTTTTTTTTGTGGGCATTGGCCTTGCTTTTACCAGGCACACTGCTTTTTCATGCTCCTTAATTTTCACTTGACTTTTGTTCTTTCAAGCTTTTTGAGCTCTTGGGACTTTCAAGATGCTTTTCATATCATATAAACACCAATTGCATTGATAAATCATGTGCCCTGCCCTAATGTTGGGAGATAATCACCACTGGGTTTTAGAAATGAATAGTTAGGCTCAATATGGTTTAAGCAAAGGGTATCGGTGTTTGGGTAGAGAAAAGAATGCTCTTCTTCACCTTGGGATGCTTCGAGCTTCCATAAGAATTCACTTGAAGTTGCCACAAAAAGGATTTATGCAAGTGAGAGTAAAGAAACTTTTCTCATCTTCCCTCTCCAAATAATGTCAACCCAAATCTCCGTAATTGCCCCATCATGGGGTGGTTCTTGACAGGGATATTTTGTAGAAAATTTTTCACATTAAAAGGCTCAAATAGGCTAACTATTGTCACCTGTAGTGTGTATGATAGAGGAAAGAAATGCCTCTTATCATCTTGATCTATGTACCTCTTGCGAATGAATTCATTGACCTCAAACAACACAAGCTTTCTTTTTCACTCGAATTCCAGAGTGTTTAAAGGACATGTTTGGAAATGGGTTGCCTTTCCTCATCCTAAGTGTTTCTCGCTTGGCATAAGCAACATCGCCTTTCATTTTTGTTGAGATCATCTCAGTGGATTAATCTCCATAGAGAACTTTGATTCGAAATGAGTGATCCATCGAGTGGATGGACAATTTAAAGGTAAAAAAGATTTTTGCAAACCTTGTGGAAAACTTGTTTCTTTAATTTCCATTTTTTGCGCTTGTTTCTAGAAAAGCACTAAATGTTCTTTTTTTTTTGCGATGGAAATTCCCATTTATTTTCCATTTGATTTTGAGGAGAAGGGCACTTACCTGTGTCTTAGTAGTTAGGCGACCCTACGAAGAGCAAAAGGGAATGTGTTAGTACATGAATCCTTAGGGATTGTAAAATTGGAAACGATACAACATTACCCTTGGTTAATTTCACCATTTGGCGGCAAATAGCGGAATGAACGTACTGTTTTAAGGCTTGAAGAGAATCTTAGGTCTTTGGTCTCATTTGTTCAAGCATTTTCTTCTTTTTGCAAAAATAAGAGATGCAAAATTTTTTTTTTTATTTTTATTTTTTTATATGGCAACCTCGTTGCCATTTCCGGGGATCGAACCCCGTACCTCTCGGACCGTTCATTCATTCCCATACCACCAGGCCGAAGCGCTGGTAGTGTCTATGGGGCGCTTCTTTTTTTTATTTAATTGAACCGGCTCTAGAACGACACATATTTTAAGCCAACTTAGGTGACTTTGTCATGTGTTAACTCCACATGCTTACTTTGTTGATATAGATTATGCTTAAATCAATTTCTCGAGTTTGTTCCTCGAATACCGACGCTTCCTGTCAAACAAGGGAACTACGTCAAATAATGAAGTTTTAGAGGGGCATTTTGGAAACGATACCGAATTACCCTTCTCATACAGCTGACTTTAAATGTCTTGTGTTCCCTCTTCATGTGCTTTTGCTCGTCAGGTGTTAACATTTCCTTGAAGATCTTGCTTTCAAATAGGCCATTTAGATGTTATCGAATTCACTCATTCTGAGTGGGCGTCAAAGATGAAAGGAGAGGGTACTCCTTGTTTCGATATGTGAGGGCATTGCTCCTTAGATGTTTTACTCCATTTATTCCATCAAAATGGATGGTTGGGCCTTAGCATGCCTTCTTGGTATAAGGTGTTGCTTCAGCACTCAATGTGCACCTTTTCCTACAAGAAATGGGGGCATGTTACTTATATTCCACAATTGAATTGGACTAATTTAGGGACGATACTCCCTTTTCGTGTTGAATCAATTGACTACGTTTCATCTTGCTCATGGGTGAGAATTGCTCTGCTTTAAGTGATTTGCCCCATTCATCAACTGCAAGGAAAAAGAGACGAATATGTTATTTTCATACTCGACGTGATTCATTTTAGGAACAATATACTCCCTTTTACGGCATATATGATGACTGCATTCCATCTCGTTTCCTTGGCTATGGAGAGGGATTTGCTTTCATGATTGGCAGTAATTCACTTGGCAAATGTCTATTTCATTTGAAATTTTCCCCTTTTAAAAGTTGGGTGACTCAGGCATTGCGTACCCCCGATCCATTTTTGGCCATCTGCCCCAATTAAAATTTCCTACATATATGGAAACAATGTATTATTTCTATTCTTAGGTACATTAGGTTTAGGAACGAAGTACACCCTTTTTCAAAGTCGGGCAATTCAGCATCTCATTGTAGCTTTGTTGAAGAAGGCAAGACATTGTCCTTATGGTCAAATGCATGCCACACTAGGTTAGATAACTTGTCCATATGCAGCTCCATCATGTTGGATTGATGAATCTCTGTTTCATTTGAGCACTTCATTCTTTACTCAATTTCCTGCATACCCCTTTTAGGCTAGGTGATTTTTCGCCGTTTTTGCTGCGTCAATGCATTTCCCACTTCACAATCTGTAGGCATGGGTGGCTATGTCAGTTTATGAATGAGTTGTTTTGACTTTTGGAACGAACACACCCTTTTCTTTTAGAGATCGTGTGATTCTGACTAGGTTGTCCTCCCTGTGTAATCTTGTTGCTTGCCAGTAATTTGCCTCACTAAAATCTGCACAAAGTGCAAGGACAAAGCATTCCTAAAATAAATCGAATTTAACTTGAAACGATTACCACCTTTTATTTGAAGGCAACACTTGATGACCGATCCTTGTTTGTGTACATCTACATCTTGAAGTTTTGTCTTGCAGACCACCAATAATTATCTCCATATTGGATTGGATGCCAAGACACCATTGGAAGTGTAGGAATTGCAGTTGCTTCTTGTTTGCAACCAATGAAGTAGTTTGATGCCAAAGAATGTCTATAGATTTCTTTTTCCACAAAGAATGTCAAATTAATATGAGGTCATCCAGGATGTGGAACTTCATTAGACCAGTAGATTTGTGATCTTCAAGGCTTTGATGATTCTTTTCACACTTAATCACAATGTTTGAGTTGATATGCTGCGAAATTATTCAAGTAGTTCATGGCTCAACCAAATATGCCCATAAATGAGCATGAATTGGTGCATCTCATGACATGCTTTGTCAGGGAAAATCCCACGCTTTTGTCAATCTTGAACAAAATCATCATTTTGCCTGTTTAACAAAAAATGGATGATTGAGTTAGTTGTTGCTCAAGAAATCTCTATTGGAACAATTACGACCTTACCCTCTCAAAGCATCATCCTGTGGATTAACCTGCAAAAGCGATTAAGTAAAAAGATAAAGTATTACGCAAGTTCTTCTTGAAACTCATTTTCACACATTTTGAAGCTAAGGCATAAAACTCAGCCCGTAGGGTCCGTTTGAAACACTTCAAGTGTTTTAAAGAATATAACTTTTATGAACTCTAATTTCATTATTAAAAAATGTGAGTTGTATGATTTACAAAAGCATTTGATTGGGTTCACAATTAAAACCCAAAACGCAAAACACGGTTCCTAATAGGAATAATGACAAGGATAAAGTACAAGAGGCTCTTTCGTAGAGGAGCATAATAAGCACAATTCTCGTCCTAGCTTTAAAGTCCACTTTTGGCATGGCCAAGCAAGAGGAGTTCAAGGAATGGTTGTCAAGCATGACCCGCGAAAGGAAGATAATGTCAGTATATGAATGAAAAATTGATCTTTCAATAAAGCCGCCTCTTACAATGAAATCAAGGCGACAATACCTTCTCCGTAGTATCCATTTATGAGAATTTGGTCATTTCATCAAGATTTTATTAGTAAGAGGGGATTTCATTAAAAGATCGATCCGCGGCTATCAATTGAATGCCCACTCCATTCCAAAAGTTTCATACACAAATGGGGCATTGATTTTGAAAGATTCATTTGTAATTTCACTCATGCAAAGGTGAGGTGATTTTTACTTTGAGAAATCAATACACAAAATGTGATTTGAATTTTTATTTTCGAAATGAGACCAAGAAAGAATTTTATTGAAATTTTGATTTTAATTCTATGCCCCAAAATGTAATCTTGACTTGGAAGAATTTCTATACAAAATGTGACTTTGAGATTGTAATTGAAAATTTAAACAAAAACATATGTTCTAATCTAGGCCAAATCAGATGCATTAGAAATGTTTGTTTATCAAGAGTGAGTGCCAAGCCTATATTTTCAAGGGCATTCCATTGATTTCCACGAATCTCCAAAAAATGAAAATTTCAATCCGAAGTGAGCAAGTAGATAGAGAAATCATACTTACAATGGGTGAAGAGACTTTTTTTTTTTTTTTTTAAAAATCACATAGACATGCGGATGTAAACTTGTGAGGTTTGACGCATAAAGGCGGAATTCTAAAGGCTTAAGGTCCCCATTTTGATTAGATCAAAAGAGTTTTCCCCACTCCGCACTTACGTCGGACAGTTCTCTTTATCATTAATTAAAATGAGCGGGACCAAAAGTGGATAACCATGGGTCATTCCCGCACGGGTTCCATCTTTTGGCACCTTCTATGGGCTTCATGGTGCGATCGGGGTTTTAGATCGCGGGTTGTGTGTGTAAATGTGTAGTGCAAGTATGAAGGCACGCACAACAATTGATATCCAAACAACACTTCAATTTCATCCATATAGGCATACATTCCTACACCTCCCTGCAAAAGAAATGGGTTAACAAACACTCCACCCCTTATTACTCCAAACCTACAAAAACATTTAACACTTTGTTAGCGGACTAACCTTATTTTCCACGCGACTTTGACACGCGCTATCAAATGAAGACCATGTTAGTGAACAACCAACCAAGTTATTACGGCCTAAGTCCTCTAAGGTTGGCAACCAAGTCCCCAGCGGAGTCGCCAAGCTGTCACGACCTCTTTTTTCCGTCCTGGGGAAAAGGAAGAGTGTTTAGGGTATTTGCCTAAAGAAGCGGACCAATGGCCCTAAATTAGGCGGGGCTCTCCCAAGCCCATACCTCGTGCGACGTTGGATTTCATATTTCGATTCTTAACAACCTAAATATTTCTAGGAGTCGCCACTAGCCTATTGGGGTCGGCTAGAAACCAATCGAGACACGGGAGTGGTGTCCCAATTCCTACGCAACCAGAGATTTCTAGGAACGGGGACTTGTTTACGCCAATGTTTCTATTAGCGCCCTTGCGGTACCACTAACTTGGAAAGTTATTTATCTAAATAGCCACACATTCTTGATTACCAATTATAATCTTTATGAAACCACTAAGTATCCATGCAAATGTTTTTGTAGTTTTTTCTTTTTAAAGTCTAGACTAATCCTAACATAATTTAAAAGAGAAATTTACACTCAAATTAATGAAAAGCAGCGCGTAAGTAAACATCCAAGAAATTGAAATGACTTGAAAATAAACGCAGAAAATATAAACCCGATACAAGTCGGGCAAATAATATTACATGGCCTTGTTATCATGCCCCGGGACAGGACCCCCGTGAGCGAAATGGGAATTTAAATACGCATGATATTACTCTAAATGCATGAAATTACTCTAGATAATTTTAATCTATGCAAAATGGATTATTTACAAAAATTGTTATAAAATAACAAAAAAAAGCATTAAATTAGAAAAATGACATTTTAAAATTAGGAAAATTCCATATATGTCATTTCTATCATAATTTGATGTTATCCAACATTTTTATATTTTTGAAATTTTCAGATTTTTCTTTTTTTATTATTTTTTTTAAAAGAATATTAATAATGATTCCTTAAACCGATCTACGCTAACATGGAGTAACAAATCACATGAATATCATAACGATTAAGCTCAAATCAACCGCTTCGAGATTGGAGCTTGGTTTCAACATTTTATCGAATACTTGGTTTGCATCAAATCACCCCAAAACGGCTTCTTCGGGTCATGTTCGTGGTCTTCAATCTCGATCCATAAGCAATCTCATGTGAATGCAAAGTATCAAGGATATACTACTACATGCAAAGAACGTGTTTGACTAGAAATTATAGCCTAGAACATGCAAAAACCGAACTGAAAACGGCCTCCAACATGCGGGTTGGGGCTGTTTTGCAAAAACTGGTGATGAACCCAAGTCAAACAGCCATGCCAAATGCTCAGATTGAAGCTCCGACAACCATCACATGCCATATCTATATGATATATTACTCCATCTAGATGAAAATAGGTAACACTTACTTTCAAATGCAATAAACATCACCGAAAATGATCAACCGAACGCATCAAAATGAACTCTCCAAGAAGCATTCATGCATGGTCTATGCTGGCCAACCATGTCTCAATGTGGTTTTTTGGCTCACGTTATAGATGGTTTCATGGTTCACAAGGAGATTTAAAGACTAAACCGGGTTATCCTATGCATCATTTGTACTCCCATGTAACATTCATCAAAGTCATAACGAAAAAACAAGCATGCAAAGGGGAGTAACAAGTCGAGCATGTAGGGGCATTGAAGAGGTTTTAAACACTTAGAAAAATTTTAGCTTCAGAAATCAGCTCTTCAGACTAGTTTCCTTCTCGATTTTCGTGATCAAAACATGTTCAAACTTGAACAAAAATACATCTAGAATGCTTACCTTGCTTCCTAGTTTCTTTTTCAAGCGACTCTTGGCCAAGGAAACCACGAAATTGTCTTCTGGAAGCACGTGAAAGTTGGTTCCTTCAAGCTGAAAGTGAGATCTGCAGAAGAAAAAGTGACAACGAGGGTTTTCGTTGACTTCCCAAAATTAGATTTCCAAACCTTCCTTGTTGGCCAAGTTCAAATCAACCAAAACTATATGTATTATAGTTTGGCTTGTAAGTCATGGATTTCCTCACTTGTCTCTCAAGTTTCTCAAAAGCACTCGCTTTTCCTCACTCATGAACAATCAGGCTCAACACTTAGAAAAATTTCGGACTTTCTTGGCCCGCCAGGAGGGCACTGTTTTCGGGGGCTTTAGGAGGCCTTCCCGATCTCCATTTGGGACATATGACCTATGGTTGGAAAGATCTTGGAGTGAAGTTTCAATCTCTAGTTGAAGGTTTTGGCTAATTTTGACCGTAGATGTGTGAAAATCTCACTTTTCTCTCTAAAAGTTCATCTGGAATTTCTGGGTTCTCTCCTTTCTGGAATTGCTTCTGAGGGTGTTTTTTGGGTACAACTCCGAGCCCTCTCCTCTCCCTCTCGTCTCCTCTCTCTCATCCCTTGAAAGACCTCGCTTCAGTGATCTTATCCCATGAATTGAGGGATTTTTGGTCAGCTTTTTGGCCCCCTACCAAGCCTGCCAACTGAGCTAGTCCACCCACTCTCCTGACTTGGCCAAATTTTTAATTCTGCAGCTGTTGAGTGTGCAGGTTTTGCTACGATTTTCCGGTGCTGTCAGGAGCTTATCCTTGGCCAATTTCCGTCCACTTGCACTGCTATATATGGTCTTCCATCACGTGCAAAGATCGGGCTGGTTAGGCAGCTGAGGAGGATATGGTGGGGCCACCAAATTGCTTACTCAGCAACTCCAGATTAAGACCGACTCGTGGACTGAGTTTTGGCTGCTGATTTGAGTGCTTTAATCCACTAATTTGGCTGCTTTTTTTGATCAATTAGAAAGCTCATGTATAGTAGTTTAAGATCTTGACCATTTTTCGCAATTGTGCCCACCCAATTTTGCAAAAGTCCCTCAAAGTTGGCCATTTTCTTATCCGAAAATACCCAATTCAATACAAATGTGGTCTTTTTGGCTCAATTTGATTGATTCTACTTGGCCCAAATTCAATTTCAACTTAATTGATGACCAAGATGATTATTTAAGGGCTCGGGCGCAAATTTTGCAAAATTTGCGAATTGGTCCCTCGACTTTTGAAATTGCATTTTGGCCCCAAATTGTCATTTGGATTCCAATCTGACCTCCTAGGCTTGGCTAGTCACATTTAGATCGTTGGCCCCAACTTGCTCTCTCTTTTTTTTTTTTTTCGATTTTTTTTCTTTTTTTTTAAATTATTTTTTTTATAGGAAAAACATCTTTCATTTAAAACACGATATTAAACACCTAGATAATCTATATGTTGGAATGAAATATTTTTGGGCAAAAATTAGGTGTCAACAGCTGCCCCTCTTTGGAAGGAAGCTCAAAGAGGTTTCTTTCAAAGATAAGGTGACGCCTAATTTTTTGTTTTTTTTTGTTTTTTTGTTTTTTTTTTTGCAATTGTAAAATGAAAATGCAAGTAAGCTTAATGTAAAGAGCGTGATCTAGGGATGTACTTGTGAACAATTTGAAAAGTGTGGTTTAAGGATATACCCACGAACCTTGTGGTTTAAGGCGGTCCCACTAACCGTGTGGTTTAAGGCAATCCCACTAACCGTATGGTTTAAGGCAGTCCCACTAATCTTGTGGTTTAAGGCAGATCCACTAACCGTGTGGTTTAAGGCAGTCCCACTAACCTTGTGGTTTAAAGCAGTTCCACTAACCCTGTGGTTTAAAGCAGATCCACTAACCGTGTGGTTTAAGGCAGTCCCACTAACCTTGTGGTTTAAGGCAGATCCACTAACCGTGTGGTTTAAGGCAGTCCCACTAACCGTGTGGTTTAAGGCAGTCCCACTAACCTTGTGGTTTAAAGCAGATCCACTAGGCAGTCTCACTAACCTTGTGGTTTAAGGCAGATCCACTAGGCAGTCTCACTAACCTTGTGGTTTAAGGCAGATCCACTAACCGTGTGGTTTAAGGCAGTCCCACTAACCGTGTGGTTTAAGGCAGTCCCACTAACCTCGTGGTTTAAGGTAGACCCACTAACCATGTGGTTTAAGGCAATCCACTAACCTTGTGGTTTAAGGCAATCCCACTAACCGTGTGGTTTAAGGCAGTCCCACTAACCGTGTGGATTGTATGATTTGAGGATGACTAAGAATCTCTTGAAAGTGCATGGTTTAAGACTGATCCATGAACCCTTTGAAATTGCATGGTTTAAAGGTAACCAAGAACTCTTGAAAGTGCATGGTTTAAGGCTATCCCATGAACCCTTTGAAATGGCATGGTTTAAGGATGACCAAGAACCTCTTGAAGATGCATGGTTTAAGGCTAACCCACAAACCCTTTGGAATTGCATGGTTTAAGGATAACCAAGAACCTCTCTCGAAAGTGCATGGTTTAAGACTAACCTATGAACCCTTTGGAATTGCATGGTTTAAGGGTAACCAAGAACCTCTTGAAAGTGCATGATTTAAGGCTAATTCAAGAACCCTTTAAAATTGCATGGTTTAAAGGTAACCAAAAACTCTTGAAAGTGCATGGTTTAAGGATAACTCATAAACCCTTTGAAATTGCAAGGTTTAAGAATAACCAAGAACCTTTTGAAAATGCATGGTTTAAGGATAACTCATAAACCCTTTGAAATTGCAAGGTTTAAGGATAACCAAGAACCTTTTGAAAATGCATGGTTTAAAACTAATCCATGAACCTTTAGAATTGCAAGGTTTAAGGATAACCAATAAGCTTTTTGAAAATTGCATGGTTTAAGGCTAACCCATGAACCGTGCGAAATTGCAAGGTTTAAAGATAACCAAGAATCCTTTGAAAATTGCATGATTTAAGGCTAATTCAAAAACCCTTTAAAATTGCATGGTTTAAGGATAATCAAGAACCTTTTGAAAATGCATGGTTTAAGGCTAACCCATGAACCATTTGAAATTGCAAGGTTTAAGGATAACCAAGAACCTTTTGAAAATGCATGGTTTAAGGCTAACCCATGAACCCTTTGGAATTGCATGGTTTAAGGGTAACCAAGAACTCTTGAAAATGCATGGTTTAAGGTTAACCCATGAACTCTTTGGAATTGCAAGGTTTAAGGATAACCAAGAACCTTTGAAAATGCATGATTTAAGGCTAATCCAAGAACCCTTTAAAATTGCATGGTTTAAGGAGACCAAGAACCTCTTGAAAATCGTGTGGTTTTTCTGAAGAAACCTGTCATTTGAGAATATTCAGAAGTGTATATTGCCCATCAAATAGAATTCATTATAACAAGTATTCTAGTAGCGAAAGCATACTAGATGAGATCAATTTCAGCATATGTCATCAGAAACAATATCAAGAGTGTATCGGTAATGAGAAGGCAATGATTGCATAAACAAATCAAACTAATTCCGACCACTTGACAAATTCGCAAAACTGTCATCACTCTCGGATGATATCATTAATCGTCAAATTCTCTCAGGAGAAAAGTCCTTGTTAAAATGACCTTGACTCATGAGAAAGGTTTGTTAAGTACGCCGAGCAAGGACACCTAGTCAGAAAGGGCTTCTCGCATATTATCAAGAAAAGGGCTATTTGATCCCATCTATTCATGTGGGAAATAAACTGATCACTCAACCTCACTCTTCCAGTGTGCAAGGCTTTGAATCATTCGCAATAAGTACACATTGACCAATCAAAGAGGTCTTTTAGAAGGACCGTAGTGCAGGTTTTGGTCATGGTTTTAGCGATTGATAAGCATCGTTGGCTATGAAATGAATTAATCACTGATCGACATCTCCGCCGGGTTTACAAGTCAAGAAACCTTAAGATGAGATAAGACAACCTTACTCACTTCTTTGAGCGGCATCTTCTTTAGGAAGTCCTTATTTCCACTTTGAATCATCCCAATCTGAAGAGACTTTGGGAGTAGGTTGTAATGTTGGATTGGTGAAAGGCTCAAAAGGCTCAACACTTTTTCGAAGAGGGATTTGAGAGTTGGTGATTATCATGGCATCATTACCATATCATCCATTTTTTAAAGCACTCAATGTTTAGAATTCAAATTGTCTCGAAAGTCCTTTGACTAATCATCTTAACATAATGGCTTTTGCATTTGCAATGATTTTCTTTTCAACGTAGGCATTTTTTTGCCATTTTTGCTTTCACAGAGATATTCCTCTTGATGTAATTGTTTTTTCTTCCACTCTCTCTCCCTTTTTTTTTTGTGGGCATTGGCCTTGCTTTTACCAGGCACACTGCTTTTTCATGCTCCTTAATTTTCACTTGACTTTTGTTCTTTCAAGCTTTTTGAGCTCTTGGGACTTTCAAGATGCTTTTCATATCATATAAACACCAATTGCATTGATAAATCATGTGCCCTGCCCTAATGTTGGGAGATAATCACCACTCGGGTTTTAGAAATGAATAGTTAGGCTCAATATGGTTTAAGCAAAGGGTATCGGTGTTTGGGTAGAGAAAAGAATGCTCTTCTTCACCTTGGGATGCTTCGAGCTTCCATAAGAATTCACTTGAAGTTGCCACAAAAAGGATTTATGCAAGTGAGAGTAAAGAAACTTTTCTCATCTTCCCTCTCCAAATAATGTCAACCCAAATCTCCGTAATTGCCCCATCATGGGGTGGTTCTTGACAGGGATATTTTGTAGAAAATTTTTCACATTAAAAGGCTCAAATAGGCTAACTATTGTCACCTGTAGTGTGTATGATAGAGGAAAGAAATGCCTCTTATCATCTTGATCTATGTACCTCTTGCGAATGAATTCATTGACCTCAAACAACACAAGCTTTCTTTTCACTCGAATTCAGAGTGTTTAAAGGACATGTTTGGAAATGGGTTGCCTTTCCTCATCCTAAGTGTTTCTCGCTTGGCATAAGCAACATCGCCTTTCATTTTTGTTGAGATCATCTCAGTGGATTAATCTCCATAGAGAACTTTGATTCGAAATGAGTGATCCATCGAGTGGATGGACAATTTAAAGGTAAAAAAGATTTTTGCAAACCTTGTGGAAAACTTGTTTCTTTAATTTCCATTTTTTGCGCTTGTTTCTAGAAAAGCACTAAATGTTCTTTTTTTTGCGATGGAAATTCCCATTTATTTTCCATTTGATTTTGAGGAGAAGGGCACTTACCTGTGTCTTAGTAGTTAGGCGACCCTACGAAGAGCAAAAGGGAATGTGTTAGTACATGAATCCTTAGGGATTGTAAAAATTGGAAACGATACAACATTACCCTTGGTTAATTTCACCATTTGGCGGCAAATAGCGGAATGAACGTACTGTTTTAAGGCTTGAAGAGAATCTTAGGTCTTTGGTCTCATTTGTTCAAGCATTTTCTTCTTTTTGCAAAAATAAGAGATGCAAAATTTTTTTTTTTTTTTTATTTTTATTTTTTTATATGGCAACCTCGTTGCCATTTCCGGGGATCGAACCCCGTACCTCTCGGACCGTTCATTCATTCCCATACCACCCGGGCCGAAGCGCTGGTAGTGTCTATGGGGCGCTTCTTTTTTTTTTATTTAATTGAACCGGCTCTAGAACGACACATATTTTAAGCCAACTTAGGTGACTTTGTCATGTGTTAACTCCACATGCTTACTTTGTTGATATAGATTATGCTTAAATCAATTTCTCGAGTTTGTTCCTCGAATACCGACGCTTCCTGTCAAACAAGGGAACTACGTCAAATAATGAAGTTTTAGAGGGGCATTTTGGAAACGATACCGAATTACCCTTCTCATACAGCTGACTTTAAATGTCTTGTGTTCCCTCTTCATGTGCTTTTGCTCGTCGGTGTTAACATTTCCTTGAAGATCTTGCTTTCAAATAGGCCATTTAGATGTTATCGAATTCACTCATTCCGAGTGGGCGTCAAAGATGAAAGGAGAGGGTACTCCTTGTTTCGATATGTGAGGGCATTGCTCCTTAGATGTTTTACTCCATTTATTCCATCAAAATGGATGGTTGGGCCTTAGCATGCCTTCTTGGTATAAGGTGTTGCTTCAGCACTCAATGTGCACCTTTTCCTACAAGAAATGGGGGCATGTTACTTATATTCCACAATTGAATTGGACTAATTTAGGGACGATACTCCCTTTTCGTGTTGAATCAATTGACTACGTTTCATCTTGCTCATGGGTGAGAATTGCTCTGCTTTAAGTGATTTGCCCCATTCATCAACTGCAAGGAAAAAGAGACGAATATGTTATTTTCATACTCGACGTGATTCATTTTAGGAACAATATACTCCCCTTTTACGGCATATATGATGACTGCATTCCATCTCGTTTCCTTGGCTATGGAGAGGGATTTGCTTTCATGATTGGCAGTAATTCACTTGGCAAATGTCTATTTCATTTGAAATTTTCCCCTTTTAAAAGTTGGGTGACTCAGGCATTGCGTACCCCCGATCCATTTTTGGCCATCTGCCCCAATTAAAATTTCCTACATATATGGAAACAATGTATTATTTCTATTCTTAGGTACATTAGGTTTAGGAACGAAGTACACCCTTTTTCAAAGTCGGGCAATTCAGCATCTCATTGTAGCTTTGTTGAAGAAGGCAAGACATTGTCCTTATGGTCAAATGCATGCCACACTAGGTTAGATAACTTGTCCATATGCAGCTCCATCATGTTGGATTGATGAATCTCTGTTTCATTTGAGCACTTCATTCTTTACTCAATTTCCTGCATACCCCTTTTAGGCTAGGTGATTTTTCGCCGTTTTTGCTGCGTCAATGCATTTCCCACTTCACAATCTGTAGGCATGGGTGGCTATGTCAGTTTATGAATGAGTTGTTTTGACTTTTGGAACGAACACACCCTTTTCTTTTAGAGATCGTGTGATTCTGGACTAGGTTGTCCTCCCTGTGTAATCTTGTTGCTTGCCAGTAATTTGCCTCACTAAAATCTGCACAAAGTGCAAGGACAAAGCATTCCTAAAATAAATCGAATTTAACTTGAAACGATTACCACCTTTTATTTGAAGGCAACACTTGATGACCGATCCTTGTTTGTGTACATCTACATCTTGAAGTTTTGTCTTGCAGACCACCAATAATTATCTCCATATTGGATTGGATGCCAAGACACCATTGGAAGTGTAGGAATTGCAGTTGCTTCTTGTTTGCAACCAATGAAGTAGTTTGATGCCAAAGAATGTCTATAGATTTCTTTTTCCACAAAGAATGTCAAATTAATATGAGGTCATCCAGGATGTGGAACTTCATTAGACCAGTAGATTTGTGATCTTCAAGGCTTTGATGATTCTTTTCACACTTAATCACAATGTTTGAGTTGATATGCTGCGAAATTATTCAAGTAGTTCATGGCTCAACCAAATATGCCCATAAATGAGCATGAATTGGTGCATCTCATGACATGCTTTGTCGGGAAAATCCCACGCTTTTGTCAATCTTGAACAAAATCATCATTTTGCCTGTTTAACAAAAAATGGATGATTGAGTTAGTTGTTGCTCAAGAAATCTCTATTGGAACAATTACGACCTTACCCTCTCAAAGCATCATCCTGTGGATTAACCTGCAAAAGCGATTAAGTAAAAAGATAAAGTATTACGCAAGTTCTTCTTGAAACTCATTTTCACACATTTTGAAGCTAAGGCATAAAACTCAGCCCAGAGGGTCCGTTTGAAACACTTCAAGTGTTTTAAAGAATATAACTTTTATGAACTCTAATTTCATTATTAAAAAATGTGAGTTGTATGATTTACAAAAGCATTTGATTGGGTTCACAATTAAAACCCAAAACGCAAAACACGGTTCCTAATAGGAATAATGACAAGGATAAAGTACAAGAGGCTCTTTCGTAGAGGAGCATAATAAGCACAATTCTCGTCCTAGCTTTAAAGTCCACTTTTGGCATGGCCAAGCAAGAGGAGTTCAAGGAATGGTTGTCAAGCATGACCCGCGAAAGGAAGATAATGTCAGTATATGAATGAAAAATTGATCTTTCAATAAAGCCGCCTCTTACAATGAAATCAAGGCGACAATACCTTCTCCGTAGTATCCATTTATGAGAATTTGGTCATTTCATCAAGATTTTATTAGTAAGAGGGGATTTCATTAAAAGATCGATCCGCGGCTATCAATTGAATGCCCACTCCATTCCAAAAGTTTCATACACAAATGGGGCATTGATTTTGAAAGATTCATTTGTAATTTCACTCATGCAAAGGTGAGGTGATTTTTACTTTGAGAAATCAATACACAAAATGTGATTTGAATTTTTATTTTCGAAATGAGACCAAGAAAGAATTTTATTGAAATTTTGATTTTAATTCTATGCCCCAAAATGTAATCTTGACTTGGAAGAATTTCTATACAAAATGTGACTTTGAGATTGTAATTGAAAATTTAAACAAAAACATATGTTCTAATCTAGGCCAAATCAGATGCATTTGAAATGTTTGTTTATCAAGAGTGAGTGCCAAGCCTATATTTTCAAGGGCATTCCATTAATTTCCGCAAATCTCAAAAAATGAAAATTTCAATCCGAAGTGAGCAAGTAGATAGATGGAGAAATCATACTTATAGTGGGTGAAGAGACATTTTTTTTTTAAATCACATAGACATGCGGATGTAAACTTGTGACGATTGACGCATAAAGGTGGAATTCTAAAGGCTTAAGGTCCCCATTTTGATTAGATCAAAAGAGTTTTCCCCACTCCGCACTTACGTCGGACGTTCTCTTTATCATTAATTAAAATGAGCGGGACCAAAAGTGGATAACCATGGGTCATTCCCCGCACGGGTTCCATCTTTTGGCACCTTCTATGGGCTTCATGGTGCGATCGGGGTTTTAGATCGCGGGTTGTGTGTGTAAATGTGTAGTGCAAGTATGAAGGCACGCACAACAATTGATATCCAAACAACACTTCAATTTCATCCATATAGGCATACATTCCTACACCTCCCTGCAAAAGAAATGGGTTAACAAACACTCCACCCCTTATTACTCCAAACCTACAAAAACATTTAACACTTTGTTAGCGGACTAACCTTATTTTCCACGCGACTTTGACACGCGCTATCAAATGAAGACCATGTTAGTGAACAACCAACCAAGTTATTACGGCCTAAGTCCTCTAAGGTTGGCAACCAAGTCCCCAGCGGAGTCGCCAAGCTGTCACGACCTCTTTTTTTCCGTCTGGGGGAAAAGGAAGAGTGTTTAGGGGTATTTGCCTAAAGAAGCGGACCAATGGCCCTAAATTAGGCGGGGCTCTCCCAAGCCCATACCTCGTGCGACGTTGGATTTCATATTTCGATTCTTAACAACCTAAATATTTCTAGGAGTCGCCACTAGCCTATTGGGGTCGGCTAGAAACCAATCGAGACACGGAGTGGTGTCCCAATTCCTACGCAACCAGAGATTTCTAGGAACGGGACTTGTTTACGCCAATGTTTCTATTAGCGCCTTGCGGTACCACTAACTTGGAAAGTTATTTATCTAAATAGCCACACATTCTTGATTACCAATTATAATCTTTATGAAACCACTAAGTATCCATGCAAATGTTTTTGTAGTTTTTTCTTTTTAAAGTCTAGACTAATCCTAACATAATTTAAAAGAGAAATTTACACTCAAATTAATGAAAAGCAGCGCGTAAGTAAACATCCAAGAAATTGAAATGACTTGAAAATAAACGCAGAAAATATAAACCCGATACAAGTCGGGCAAATAATATTACATGGCCTTGTTATCATGCCCCGGGACAGGACCCCCGTGAGCGAAATGGGAATTTAAATACGCATGATATTACTCTAAATGCATGAAATTACTCTAGATAATTTTAATCTATGCAAAATGGATTATTTACAAAAATTGTTATAAAATAACAAAAAAAGCATTAAATTAGAAAATGACATTTTAAAATTAGGAAAATTCCATATATGTCATTTCTATCATAATTTGATGTTATCCAACATTTTTTATATTTTTTGAAATTTTCAGATTTTTCTCTTTTTTTATTATTTTTTTAAAAGAATATTAATAATGATTCCTTAAACCGATCTACGCTAACATGGAGTAACAAATCACATGAATATCATAACGATTAAGCTCAAATCAACCGCTTCGAGATTGGAGCTTGGTTTCAACATTTTATCGAATACTTGGTTTGCATCAAATCACCCCAAAACGGCTTCTTCGGGTCATGTTCGTGGTCTTCAATCTCGATCCATAAGCAATCTCATGTGAATGCAAAGTATCAAGGATATACTACTACATGCAAAGAACGTGTTTGACTAGAAATTATAGCCTAGAACATGCAAAAACCGAACTGAAAACGGCCTCCAACATGCGGGTTGGGGCTGTTTTGCAAAAACTGGTGATGAACCCAAGTCAAACAGCCATGCCAAATGCTCAGATTGAAGCTCCGACAACCATCACATGCCATATCTATATGATATATTACTCCATCTAGATGAAAATAGGTAACACTTACTTTCAAATGCAATAAACATCACCGAAAATGATCAACCGAACGCATCAAAATGAACTCTCCAAGAAGCATTCATGCATGGTCTATGCTGGCCAACCATGTCTCAATGTGGTTTTTTGGCTCACGTTATAGATGGTTTCATGGTTCACAAGGAGATTTAAAGACTAAACCGGGTTATCCTATGCATCATTTGTACTCCCATGTAACATTCATCAAAGTCATAACGAAAAAACAAGCATGCAAAGGGGAGTAACAAGTCGAGCATGTAGGGGGCATTGAAGAGGTTTTAAACACTTAGAAAAATTTTAGCTTCAGAAATCAGCTCTTCAGACTAGTTTCCTTCTCGATTTTCGTGATCAAAACATGTTCAAACTTGAACAAAAATACATCTAGAATGCTTACCTTGCTTCCTAGTTTCTTTTTCAAGCGACTCTTGGCCAAGGAAACCACGAAATTGTCTTCTGGAAGCACGTGAAAGTTGGTTCCTTCAAGCTGAAAGTGAGATCTGCAGAAGAAAAAGTGACAACGAGGGTTTTCGTTGACTTCCCAAAATTAGATTTCCAAACCTTCCTTGTTGGCCAAGTTCAAATCAACCAAAACTATATGTATTATAGTTTGGCTTGTAAGTCATGGATTTCCTCACTTGTCTCTCAAGTTTCTCAAAAGCACTCGCTTTTCCTCACTCATGAACAATCAGGCTCAACACTTAGAAAAATTTCGGACTTTCTTGGCCCGCCAGGAGGGCACTGTTTTCGGGGGCTTTAGGAGGCCTTCCCGATCTCCATTTGGGACATATGACCTATGGTTGGAAAGATCTTGGAGTGAAGTTTCAATCTCTAGTTGAAGGTTTTGGCTAATTTTTACCGTAGATGTGTGAAAATCTCACTTTTCTCTCTAAAGGTTCATCTGGAATTTCTGGGTTCTCTCCTTTCTGGAATTGCTTCTGAGGGTGTTTTTTTGGGTACGACTCCGAGCCCCTCCTCTCTCCCTCGTCTCTTTCTTTTCATCCCCTGAAAGACCTTGCTTCAGTGATATTATCCCATGAATTGAGGGATTTTTGGTCAGCTTTTTGGCCCCCTACCAAGCCTGCCAACTGAGCTAGTCCACCCACTCTCCTGACTTGGCCAAATTTTTAATTCTGCAGCTGTTGAGTGTGCAGGTTTTGCTACGATTTTCCGGTGCTGTCAGGAGCTTATCCTTGGCCAATTTCCGTCCACTTGCACTGCTATATATGGTCTTCCATCACGTGCAAAGATCGGGCTGGTTAGGCAGCTGAGGAGGATATGGTGGGGCCACCAAATTGCTTACTCAGCAACTCCAGATTAAGACCGACTCGTGGACTGAGTTTTGGCTGCTGATTTGAGTGCTTTAATCCACTAATTTGGCTGCTTTTTTTGATCAATTAGAAAGCTCATGTATAGTAGTTTAAGATCTTGACCATTTTTCGCAATTGTGCCCACCCAATTTTGCAAAAGTCCCTCAAAGTTGGCCATTTTCTTATCCGAAAATACCCAATTCAATACAAATGTGGTCTTTTTGGCTCAATTTGATTGATTCTACTTGGCCCAAATTCAATTTCAACTTAATTGATGACCAAGATGATTATTTATAGGGCTCGGGCGCAAATTTTGCAAAATTTGCGAATTGGTCCCTCGACTTTTGAAATTGCATTTTGGCCCCAAATTGTCATTTGGATTCCAATCTGACCTCCTAGGCTTGGCTAGTCACATTTAGATCGTTGGCCCCAACTTGCTCTCTTTTTTTTTCTTTCGATTTTTTTTTTTTTTTTTTTTAAATTATTTTTTTTTTATAGGAAAAACATCTTTCATTTAAAACACGATATTAAACACCTAGATAATCTATATGTTGGAATGAAATATTTTTGGGCAAAAATTAGGTGTCAACAATTATTTTATTTCCTACGATAAAAAAAAGAACATAAATCCTTTGGATAATGTTTTTGTTCCCGAGAATAAATTTATTTCCAAGAATAGATTTGAATAGAATAAGAAGCGAAAAAAAGTTATTTTTTTGTTCCTCTGAACAATTCTAGAATCAAGCCTAAATCCATTTTTTTTTTCTTCTTTACTCTTCCTCTTCTTCTTCCCCAATCAGGTCGCGTAGCCATGGCGATGGCCAATAACTTTGTGAGAAGCCTCACTAGATTTGGTGAGGTGAGCCTCGCCTAGCCACTGCAAGGTCCACCCTCACCAGCCCCCGACAAGATTGAGCCTCACCGACAATGGACTAGAGGAAGAAGAAGACAAGAAAAAAGAAAAAAAGAAAAAAAAATGTAATAAAATTATTTTAAAAAGAAAAAGAAATTGTAAGTCATAAAATATTTTGAAGGTCATACCAAACACATTTCTATTTTGGATGACAGTTATCAAATGTCTTCGAATGCTCAAAAATTGCCTAGGGAATAAAATAAAAATATATATTTCTAAGTAGAAATTATTTTTGGGAATGGTTACCAAACGCACCCTAGTAGTTTTTTTGGGAAGTTTGGTCTTAATTTAGTTATAATTGGATTGATGATCTTTGGGAATTGGCTTGATAGATCCCGGATTAATTCTAGTTAGAATATGATTGGGGTTGTTCTGCTTTGATAGAAGCATTGGATTACTGATGCGTTGGGCCTAATTTGCTTTTAAATTGGGCTTGAATTGCTTTGAAGATGGGTTTGATACAAGAGCCCAATTTGTGTTCATGGCCCAAACCCGAGAGTTTTCGCAACAGCCCATATTGGGATCGGGCCCAAGGGCCCAGCCCAGTCCCCGTTATCGGAATTAAAAATTTTAAAAATTAATTAATAAAACTTCAGAAAACATTGAAAAACAAAATCAGAAAATAGCTTAGGCGTAGACATTGATTAGATTGTTAGTTTTAGCGCTAGATTTAGTTTAGTTTCATTTTAGTTAGCATATATAGTTGAAATTTTTTTTTAGCAAATGCCTTTGATATAGTTTAGTTTTTGATAGGTTGATCTTTTAGGCAAGAAAATGAACTCAATTACAACTTAGCTCATAGGGGCTGCTATCATAGGACTTCATAACAAGGCAATGTGTATTTTATATTTGGTGCTTTTTTCACTTTACTATCCTACACTTTACTTTCATTGCATTTGTTGTGATTGCTTACGTTTCTTGGATTGCACAATCATGCATATGAATATCATCTAGTGACATAGGATAATTAAATGGTCAAAGATTGCTTGAATCATTTAGGCAAATAAACTAATCAAGTTAGTGAATCAAAAAGGGCATTAGTTAGATAATTAGTGTAATTAAATCCTCCTCCCTAAGGGTGCGTAGAAAGTGAGATTTTTCTCATATCTTACTTGACTTCTAATCTACCTCAATAAGTTAGTGGTGATTCCTCGTGTAGAATTTTCTTAAGGTTAATCGAATTAAGATGTAAATCCAAACATCACGTGAGGCAAAATATTGGAAGAACCTATATCAATTGAGGACCGTTGATCCTCAAATTGACATTACTTCTAAACTTGTCATTTGTCATTTTTTTGGTTGTCGATTGGGAGGGTCGCGACACCCCAAAACATTAAAAAAAATTAAGAGATTGATATGGAGCATTTTGCACTACGTTGGTCACAAGCCTTTATAAAATGTCGTAACCTTAAGAGGAAGGAGGGAGAATCTGCTCGGCATGTTAATCAACTTCTTACTTTTTGAAATGTAATTTACTTGGTAGCCTTCAAAGATACATTCATTTATTACTAAGACTCGTTGCTAAACCTGTTTAGCTCTTTCTCCCATGTGCGGGCATTTATCATTTGACTATATTAGAAGTATTTGGTCCATGAGTCTGAAGTTTTATCGCCAAATGAAATCAATAGGATACCTTGCTGCATAGAAATTCAGCAAGATAGCCAAATTCGACTGCATTAGTCGGAACACATACATCCAGATCATGCATTCACTGCAAATCTCACATGAAAATCACATCATTCAGGGCTCTTCCTTAATGCGAAAGATCTATTTAGTAGGGAGCGGTTCGAGTTTTAAAGAATTGAATCTCGGTCCCCGGAATTGTGCAGGAGGGTGAGGTTTCCTCACTATGTTCTCTAATCTTCCCTTCTTCAGTTTCAATTCCAGGTCAACATTGACCTCACCAGCCCTAGACGACTCTTGGGGTTGTACTCGGCCTCAAGCCTCCTCTTCCTCTCGTCTTGGCTCTCAAACTTGTTGTAGGTGGGACATCACGCGTAGGCAGAGAACGCATCTCGATTGATCTTTTGCTCGATTCGACGAGTCTAAGGCCGACATGGAGGGTCGTGTCCGTACCATCCCTTCGAGCAATGATGAGGTCATTTTGGAGCTCAAGGTGGCTTTGGCTTTGAACAGAAGGAACGTGATGATGGGCTCCAAAAGAGCAATTTAGCTGTCATCGTTGGCGATTATATCGTTCAAATCAAACATACTGTCTTTCCTAGTGAGAAGCAATGACAGTTTTGGCGATAAGGATCAAGTTTCCTCGCATGAACAGCATTTGGCCCACTTGTTTTTACTGCTTTGGCCCATTTCTCTTCATCTTGGAAAAAAAAAAATGAACGAAGCAATACCATTTCATTTCATGAAATTCTTTGTATCAATCCACAAAAAAAAGACAAAAAAAAGAGAGAATTTAATATCAGGAAACGGGTAAAACCCTTTCCTTTCTTATTGTAAAGATTGGTGACCGTCACAAATGAATTAAACTGACCATTAAGAGCTTTCAAACCTCTATACCTCGATCATCATCTCAATTTTTATTTACTTGTATCGAAGAAGGACGTTAAGAGCTCATATTCTCTCTATTTTAATCACCTTCCTTCTGCTTAATATCAATTGGCCAAACCAAAAGTTAAAATTTTGAGACCTCTATGCATCAATTTAATAATTTTGTTTCTTCATTACTTATTTCAAACCTTCATACGGAAGCTCGTTTCTTTACGTTCTAACAACCTTTTTCTTGTTTATGCTTTACATACTTGGTATATCGTCATGGCTGTTGCTAATGTTTATTGCTTTATAAGACTATGAAAAGGTCTCACTCGCCGTCTCACCTGCTATGTCAAAAGACTTGACATTCAATATAATTTCACTAATCAT
The DNA here is from genome assembly GCF_016545825.1 of Eucalyptus grandis. Taxonomy (NCBI): domain Eukaryota; kingdom Viridiplantae; phylum Streptophyta; class Magnoliopsida; order Myrtales; family Myrtaceae; genus Eucalyptus; species Eucalyptus grandis. Next base: position 40,660,103 of record NC_052619.1, read on the forward strand.
TGACAAAAGTAAAGACCAATCACGAAGCTCTACCACCAAAGAAAAAACGAAAACGAAAATGAAAATCTCTGTAGACTTTGATTGCAAATGTCACCCGATGACATCCACATCTTGTTTTCTTTTATTGGTATTCCCTGCCACTAGACTGGACGCCTGGGGATTGGTTGGCTTTCACCACTGCACAATAGTTTCTTCCCGTGAGCATGGAAGGTGTGCAATCTTTTCCCAATCTGCACCACACTCTCTTTGGCACCTCTCTTGCAAAACGGGACACTCAGCGATTCTCAATGTCTTCAAGGAGGTGAGGCGGCTTATCCCATCAGGCAAACACGTTAACTTTGAGCAGTCAGAAACGTCAAGATTTTGAAGAGTAGAGAAATTGCCAATCCATTCTGGCAAACTCATTAGATTCTCACATTGACTAACATTGAGAGATTCCAGAGTGGTGATATGTTGAATCCCCTGAGGTAACACCACTAGTTTCGGAAGACGGTAGAAAGTAAGATAACGGAGTTTTGCAAGGGAACGCCATTGGGTTCCATGCTCATCGTCATGGCTTGACACATCGAGTTCTTCACACCGGCGAATGTTGAGGCTTTGCAGCAAGGACAAGGATTGCATGCCACAAGAGAGACTCCTTAATTCGGGACAATAGTCGAAGACCAAGGTCTTAAGATTTCTGAGGAATGGAAGTAGAGTCTCAAGCATCGAGTGCTCCACAGGCGATACTTCAAATTGTAGCCGCTCTAATTTATAGAGGGGGATGAATGTGGATACCGCCATCCTTTGTTGCAACCATTTTATGCTATGCGCAAAAATCTCCAAGCTTTCTATATGGGGAAAAAGTGGCATTGAATTCAAGTCGGGACAATCCCATATCTTCATGGACAAAAGTTTTGGGAATGATGAATATGAATTGTACTGCTGATGATCCTGATCCGGTTCCATAGGTTGGCTCCTTCCCCACCATCCTTTCAGGTTACGACAAAAATAGAGATTCAATTTCTCTAGAGATGGGAGACAGGGGGGTGAAGTATCAGATTGCTCCAGATCACTTATCTCTTCAACGAATTCCAACGCATACAAGTTACTAAGAGTCAATCTCCTTAGGGAAGGGAGTTCACGTAGGGACGGCAAGTACTTCCATTCTGTACATATATTAACATCGAGCTCAATAAGATTCACCATGGAGGAAAGCCAGCTTGGTGAACTCCTATTCTTACATGAGTATATGGTCAAACTGGTTAAATTTAGGTGTGGCCTAAGGTTCTCCCATAAGATCAATTCATCACTGTCGCTTTTGCAATCTTGCTGCTCCATCCTCCAGTCTAATTTTAAGCAATGGAGACGTTCCTTTTCCTGCAAGTGACCCTTGTTCGGTACCGGTTGAAGGAACTTCAAGTTTTGAAGAACAATGGATCCACCCAATCTGTTTAAGGCACTCAGTTCATCTAAGCTCCCCACACCACCGGGTACTTTATGGTCCATCTTTTGGACAACGTATAGGTTCAAAGTCTGAAGATTAGACAAGTGATTCAACCCGCATGGCATGTGGCTTAGTGAATGACACCAATCAATCAAGAGGTGTCTAAGGTTGACTAATTTCTTCAAATCTCTTGGAAGTGTTGTAAGATTCTTACAATCAGAGAGCTTAAGGGTCTGTAGGTTCACCAAATCCGTGATTGAATCTGGCAAATTTTGGATAGATGGGTTTCCAGAAATATCAAGAAACCTTAAATGCTTCAATTGACTCCCCAAGGAAGGAGGGATCTGAAAATCTTCATAGCGCAAACCCAATGCGCGACAATGCCTAAACTTGGAGATAATCTCATGATGTTCATTTAAAAAATTTGATGTGCTCCACTTCTTCAAAGAGAGAAATGTTCGTAAATTGGTCACTTCAAGTAGCGAGGTCACTTTTTGTAGTGAAGACGATTGTGAAGCAAATGATGCATGACGAATTCCTCTGATGATGCTGCCTTCATTGAAATCAATCAGCTTGCACTCATCTCCTGTGACTTTCAAGGCAAGATCATGCATGAGATCGTGCATTTTGAACGTGTTCACCTCATCAGCGTCATCATCAATCACTTCAACTTCAAGGAAGGACCTACACTGTAGATTCCAGACATAACTATCTCCGATCTCTTCTAGGTCGTTGCTCCCCTCTCGCGACTCGATAAAGCCTTGTGCCATCCAAAGTTGTATTATTGTCTGTTTATCAAAGACATAATCTTTTGGAAATAGCGCAAAATATGCAAAACAATGTTTTAAATGCGACGGAAGATGGTCGTAGCTAAGCTTGAGGACTTCCATAATTCCTTCTCCCGAGTCATCTATATTTGAAAGTTCATACTCTTTGAAATTGAGCCACTCATTTTTCTTTGTGGTGTATAGAAGGCTACCTATTGTTTTGATGGCAAGGGGAACACCAGCGCATTTTTTAACTATATCTCGACCTATCTCCTCTAATACCGAGTCAGATGATGTTTCCCCATCTTTAAAAGCCATTTTCTTGAATAAGTCCCAGGACTTTTCTGCAGATAAGCCACGCAGATTAAATTTAATTGACTTCGCATCTGTAGCCTCCACGACCAACGAAGAGCGCGTGGTTATGAGTATCTTGCTTCCCCTTGAACCGCCCATTAACAAAGGCCGAAGTTTCAACCATATCATGCGATCCTCATTCCACAAGTCATCAAAAACAAGCAAATACTTCTTTCCTTATAGTACTTTACCAAGGAGCCTCTGCAACGCTTCCTCATTTTTATTCTCAATGTCTTCCAGATTTATCTTCGCCTCAGGATCATCTTTGGCAGAGTTCAGTATTTTTTTGACGATCAGATCCACATCAAAGATTTTAGGATCCCATGGCACACCCACATCTTAAGCTCGAAACATTCTTTCACCTTTTCATCCTTGTACACCAGATTAGCAAGTGTGGTTTTTCCCATTCCTCCTATACCGATCATGGAAACAACCGAGACACTCTCTCCAAAAGAGGAATCAAGCAAACATGAGATGATCTCCTCCTTATCCTCTTCTCTACCAATTATATTTTCCTCACGCTCAAAAGTGGGAGTTCTCCTCTTCGTAGGAAGAGTTGCCTCACTCTGATGCTCCTCTAGTTTGAAATTCCTATTTCTTTTCCTATTTTTTTCAATCCGATCCAGTTTCTTCCTAAGTCCCTGAATCTCATTACCCACTTTGAGGCAGTGTGCAAGCTGATTTGATTTAGAGAAGAAAAGGCGCACCTCTTTCGTCATCTTGTTGCCGGGGGTGACCTTCCGCCTTAGATCTTCGGTTGCGACATTGTCAAGCAAATCTTGTACATCGTACAGCACGTCCTTGAGACTCTTGAGCCAAAGCTTGACCTGGTTGTTGTGCCATTGCTGCTTCTCGGCATCCAAAAGCACAGCTTGGATGGTCTGGATGGTGTCCTCAAGGCTTTGGAGCTCGTCCTTGGCACCGCAGAGCAACTGGATCTTCTGAGAAGCGAAGGAGCCTCCAGGTTTCACCATTTCGGTGGCGAGGCTTTTCAGGATGTCAGTGGCAAGGCTGAAGAGAACTGCTTCCGCCATTTCAGAAAGCAACAAGCTAGAGCTGAGGAGTTTGCAGATCTAATGCTTTTGTCGTGAGTCAATGGTTGGGTGTTTCTCATGATAAACTTGAGGCACGAAAATATGGCAAGGCCAATGGCATCTCCATGTTTCTTCATGCTCAGTTAATCCACCAGATGAAATAGCATAACTTGCAACGGAGAAAAAGAATAGCGTGGATCAGTGGTTTCTTTGTGATAAGCCCAAAGTACATATTCAAGGAATAATTTGAAGGTGCAACGCTAAATCCACCCCTCTATTGGCTTCTTCACTCTCTTGATGATTAGAATGACAGAAATACCAAAATCATGGGTCCCACGTTTCTCTCTCATTTTTGTCTGATCAGAAGACTCAGAACCCAGTTCAACAGCTTCCTTGATCCTTAAGCCTCTCTTGGTTCCAAGTTCACCGTCTCTCTCTCTCTCTCCACCGGAAAAAAGAAAATGCATGGCCGGCATTCGACGACTCCGAAGCCAGAACTGCCAAAGCCCAGAAGCTTAACAACTCTTCAATCCCGGTTTCTCTCTAATCACCTCAACCGCATGCACAATCTCTCTCTCTCTCTCTCTCTCTCTCTCTCTCTCTCTCTCTCTCTCTCTCTCTGAATTTTCATTTTACTTCTGTCCTGTCCTCGGTTGCGAGATCAAAAGCGTTATGCGAGAGCAGACGATTTCTTTGGTCAGATTTTTTTTGAATTGATTGTGATGTAATGTTGCTCCCAGATGCATGAAGGAGGCTCTCTACATGAGCGCGAAGCTCCTGGAGATCAATCCCAAGTGCTACTCTGCTTGGAATTACAGGAAGCTCGTGGTGGCGTACAATTCTCTATCCGCCGCTCATGTGTGCGCCTGTCCTTGTCCACCACTGTTTGCTGCCTCAACCTCCATGCCCACCCCGCTGTGATCACTCGGATGAGTTTAAAGGCAAAAAGCTAGATATGGCAATGTGAGATCTGACTTAGTGCATGCGGCTTCCACAGGAAATTTCGTCCAATCACTCAGACGAGTTTGAAGGCAAAAGGCTAGATATGGCAATGCGAGATCTGACGTAGTGCATGTGGCTACCGCTGGGAATTTCATCCAAGAACATTTGAGCATGGTGGTTAGTTGTGGACCAGGTGATGATGCCAGTGACAGAGCATCAAAGATTTGGACAAGATCTTGACTCTTGAAGCGGGGATTAAGTTGATTGAAAAAGGCAGGAGCAGAGTCAGGGCCGGCGAAGGCTGTAGCACACGCCCCTCTCTCTCTATATGCCCGATCTCTCTCTCTCTTCCAGATCTCCTCTTGGCTGGCACCTCCTCGTGATTGGAAATGGAGGCTGTCGCCGAGCCCTCACAACCTCAGATCGAGGTTGATCCCATTAAACACCTCAAACAAGTCTCGATCCAAGCAATCTTGGCAAAGCCATACACTGAATCAGCTGAAGACTTGATCAAGTTCGCTAAAGATCTTGCTGACAGTTAATGCAGTCTCTTGCGGGCTTTTTCTGCATTTGTTGCATCATGTGGTAACTGTTTACCTTTCGTATAGTTTGTTCTTGGTTATCACCCTGTACCTATTGCATTCTTGTTGTTCATCTGGGTCAAAGGTTAATGTATGTTTACGCTTCCAGTTTTAGGATTAAATAAGAAAGAAATGACTGTCAGATTCTTCTTTTATTGCAGAAACATTGGATGTCTATTCATTAGCGAAGAGGAAGTGCAGCAAATCCATCGAAAGAGTTGCGACCCATTAGTTAGTTTCCTAGAAAATATCATATTTAAGAAAATAATGTGGTGTTCTTGATCAACACGACTTGATATCATCACTTCTTGGAAATTTTCAATGCAGGATCAAAGCGAAATTGCACCTGCTCTTCCCTTGTAACGAGATGACATCGAGAGGCGACCCTTGCAAAAATAAGATATTAAATAAGAATGCGGACGAGCAAAGCTACGTATTGGCCCCAACCTTTGGCCTTCATAAATATTAAATTTCTAATATACACGAGAAAAATAAAATAAGAACGCTACAAGTGTCATAACTTTCGTATAGCGCTCACTTGAGTGCCATAACTTTTTTTCGACCACTTGAGTATCATAACTTTTAATAAAACATTTACTTAAGTGTCTTAACTTTCAATTGATCACTTGAGTATCATAACATTTTAGAAAACCTTCATCCAAGTGCTAGAAATCAGCCGTATCATGGCACTTGTGTTGAACGCTTTTGGAAAGTTATGAGACTAAAGTGATCGATTAAAAAGTTATATAATACTCAAGTGATCGGAAACAAATTGATGCGATTAAAGAGAGCGTGTACATAAGTGATAACACTTATAGGAAAAAAAAAGTTATATCACTCAAGTAAGCGTCATTTGAAAGTCATGGTATTTATAATGTCATTTTTCCTGAGAAAAATTGTACAAGAGTGACATTGTAGGCATATGAATTCTGTTTTGTTCGTTTATTTCCCGTTCATGTTTTGTACTACTCGTGGGTTACTTGATTTGCCGCAACAAAGAATAGGACATTGCAATTCAAAGCATATTACGGGAAGATTGTTCAAGGACCACCGGAGAGACAGAAGAGAAGAGAGATTGTTCAAAGGCCAGCCAAGATCCGGTGATGAGGACGAGCACGCGAGGTTTACCGCTCGGAGAAAATGGCTGGAGGTACCGATTGATGAACAGGTTCTTGGAGAATGCAAATCCGTCTCCAAATTAAATGTAGCGCTCAAGTTTTTTTTTTTTTTTGTTTGAGTTAATCGGTAGATTTAAATCTTTCAAATGTACATCTTGTGTGTATATTGCTTCATTCATGCCATCGTTAATCTTGGTAAATGGGCATGCCGGCGGAGACCATAATCCTTCCGCTCGAGCTTCTCCACCACCCCAAAAACAATCCGAATTCGGCGACTCCTAGGAATATCATGGCTGACTGAAAGAGACAGTTCAAGGTCTTGTCTCAGAAAATTATCAAGCCGGCGAGACAATGACCACAGAAAATGGGGAAAACTTGGACACCATGTGAAGCCTCGGCAATTTCTGTGGCGTTGCTATCATGGCAAAGTGCCACGGGACTCCCACTGATGTTTTGTCACTGGGCCGAGGGGTTCCCTCTGGACATTAACCTGTGTATGACTCTGCTGAAGTCGATATTTGACAGTAGGGACGACACTTTACTCCTCGACGAGGTCGATGAGCTCATGAAGAAGACATGGTCGATACTTGTTATCAACCAGCCGATAAACAATCTGTGCCTAATATGGTGTTTTTCCAACAATACCTCAGCACGATGCGGTTGAAACTGGACCTTCTTTTTCGCTTCACATGCCATGTTGACAGAAGTAACGAATGAGGCCAAGAAGCAGAGCAGAGATGCTCTGTTCATTGAGGTTCTAATAATAGTTTTAGCCTAAATATGAGGGTGGTCAGAGAAGAGATTGGGTAACTAGCATGACTACTTCAAGAACAGGAGAATGAACTGGACGAAAAATCTCCTGCCATGGGCAGTGATGGCGGCAAACATCTTAGGAGATGATGTCATGCTTTCCATGGTTATAGAACAAGCAAAAAGTGATGCAGCGACAGACCCAACTGGAGATGACTACATATGATCGTCTGTGAAGAATGCATTCTCCAAGATGGGTAAGTGATTCATTTCTCCGTTCATTTTGCAGTACCATTATGGAGTAATTAATTTATTTACCTTGTTATTGCTCGCATCAGATAGCGGGAAGTCACGTGACACCCCTCGACGGCCCCCGATCCGATTCGGGTCGCCACAATTTGCTTACCATTTACTTTCCTAATAACATGTCACTCGATACCATTTCACCGCAATGCGGTCCATACAACCATGGGGTTTACACATTTTTTTTTTATAGGTCCCTTACGCAATTCATATACGGAAGCACATCTAGCAAACTCCATTTCCTATATTTAGAAAACGATGCACACCTACTAAACATCTTATATAAGTTAAAACCGAACACGTTTATTTACATAGAGCAGATGGACATATTTAGTCGGTACATCAAAATGCCTCTGTTTTCTATACTCGGCTACACTTCAAAAGATGATCGACATCTCCTCCCACAATCGTATGCTTAAGGTCCATCAACTAGTGTCGGCGTCCAAAGGTTCCCTCCTTTGCTATCCTTCTCCTCACGGTCATATCCAACCGCTCAAACCATTTACTAATTTGAAATGTTATTCCCAAAAGGAAGATAACCACTCAAAGAGATGTGAAATCCAATAACAACTCAATGCATCGTGCGGATCATACATGCATTGCGCATTACTTACCTCAAGCCATGCGCACACTATCATGCATCATCATATCAATTTATAACACATACATGTATATCATCATCGTATCATACATGTCATCATCGTCATGACATCATTACATCATACATGTCATCATCAGCATGGCATCATTACATCATACATGTCATCATCATCATGGCATCATTACATCATGCATGTCATCATCATCATCATGGCATCATTACATCATACATGTCATCATCATCATGACATCATCACAATACACATGCCATATCATATATCATCATCATTATCATCACCATGCATATCATCATCATCATCATCATCATGCATATCATCATGCATATCATATCATGGGTGATCATCATATCACATCACATATCATCATCATCATCATCATCATCATGCATATCATCATGCATATCATATCATGGGTGATCATCATATCACATCACATATCATCATCATCATCATCATCATCATCATCATCATCATCATCATCATCATCATCATCATCATCATGCATATCATATCATGGGTGATCATCATATCATATCACATAATCATCATCATCATCATCATGCATATCATCATGCATATCATATCATGGGTGATCATCATATCACATCACATATCATCATCATCATCATCATCATCATCATGCATATCATATCATGGGTGATCATCATATCACATCACATAATCATCATCATCATCATCATCATGCATATCATATCATGGGTGATCATCATATCACATCACATATCATCATCATCATCATCATCATCATCATGCATATCATCATGCATATCATATCATGGGTTAATTTTCATCTTTTATCTTTAAATTTGATCACCACATCACCCATTTCTCATATCATCAATTTCATCATCCCTTCTAGCAAAGACCTCCGACAGGTTCCCAAAAGATTCCACCCATCCCATGGCCACCTGCTTCCTACCCCACATTCCTGCATCTCGCATCCCAACTAGCATCACGAGGCATGCCCTTCTGCGAAACCTCCGACAGGGCTTCCGGCCTTACCCTTCTAGCCAGCATCTCGCACCCCAATCCCGGCATCGCGAGGCATTCCTTTCGGGCAAAGACCTCCGACAAGGCTTCCGGAATTATGTACCGACATACCACCAGCCTCCCCTGGAATTATGTACCGTATACCACCGGGCATCCCGACACTCCCGGGGAATCTCTGGAATTACGCCACTAGGCCACCGAGCATCATCATCCATCACAACCACTTCCTCACTTATAATTATCCACATTTACCATTATTTTGGTCTCAATTTAACATGGCATATGGCGTGACATCAAACAAGTCATACTTGGCGCACATGCATCACAATTCAATGTCATACATACACCAATATCTCATTATACATGCAACAATGCATAATTATTTATTAATAAATTCAATGGAATTTATGGCCAATAAAATAATCCATTTTATTTTATTTTATTTATTTATTTTTAATAAATAAATATTAAATTCAATATCCATAAATTCCCAAAATTATAAAATTACAGAAAATATTAAACAAGCCAATAGGATGATAATTTCATACAAAATACATGGCCAAATAGCATTTCACACAATTTCCCAATTTTCACAAACAGCACATAATATTCGGATAAATCCAGAATGCACAGTTTCCGAAGAAATTGATTAAAATATCCATAAGGTCTCCAAAAAGTACTAAATTTTACAGAGTGATAGCCAAGACATTTTCGCACAACTTTCATGAAGAACTCCAAGCCATATTATTTTTAGATTATTTTATACAACCTCACGAAGCTTCTGGATCCATTACCGCATCGTCCAGTGAACACATCTCCGAAATATTGAGATTTAACCTACCTATTCTCTTTCGTTTCCTCTGAAATTTGGATATGTTATACATAAAGGTATCCTCTACAAGTAGTTTCATGAATAGATCCAAGTCAAATAACCAAATTAGAGTCATCATTTAGGTCCTTGAAGTCTCGGGTATCTCAAAATACATCACCAGAATCATCTTCTTCAAGATCTAGTCGATTAACTAGGCTATACTTTTTAATTTCACTTAAAATTTGATTATGTTGTAGTTTAAGATGTCTCCTAGAACTTTCATGAAGACATCGAAGTGAGATTCTCAACAAAAACCAACATGCAACCATGAATCCAGCAAGAGGTCAGTAAAAACTCTCCAGATCTGAGGTCTCCGTATAACAAGACTTTAACCCCTCAAATATCCATCATTTTTCACGAAATTTCAGTATGTTATAGTACAAGATGTTAGCTACAACTTTCATGAAGACATCGAAGCCAAAATCTGACTCCAAACACACATGCAAGCTCACACAAGTTACGGACTCACACAACCCGAGCAAGAACAGTCACACGACTTAGGAACAAGCCAACCTTACCTCGGTTTTTCTCACTTAAAACACCCAAAATCTAACAAACAAACAATATACAAGCATGCAAGAGAAGTTAGAGGACTCCACTTGCCTCTAGACCGGACGGACAGCAGCAAAAGAGACGGCACACCGGCGACGGACAAACGGCGTGCGGGCGGCGACGGTTCCTTCTCCTCCTCTCTCGGCCTCCCCTCTCTCTCGCATCTCACTCTCTCGGCTCACTCTCTTGGCCGAACAAGCCACTCTCTCTCTCTCTTTTTGGTTGTATATATTTGCATGCACTCTAGGTTTGCATGAGGGACAAGTGTAATTGTGGAGGAAGACAAGTGTCCACCATGCTTTACCTCCTCCATGCCACTTGTCCTATTGCATGCATCATGGGCCTTGGAGTTGGGCTGGTCGACCACTCCTCTTGGGCCTCTATTGGGCCGGCCAACTTGGCCCATTAAAAGCTTAGGCCAATGGGCCTAATGCCCATCCTAAAATTGACATTTTCCTCTCTCTTTTTTTTAAAAAAAAAAAAAAATCTTTTATAAATATTTTAAACTTTAAATTTTCCACATGGCCAAAGTCTTATGACATTTCATTTATTGAAATTTAATTTATAAAGTGCATGGCCAAGCATAGATTATTAATTTATCCTATAGTCCTAAATTCAAAATTCATAAACACAAGCACAATAACACCTAGCCTTAAGAAAACTAATGGCTAACACATAGACCATAGGTAATTTCATTACCTAATTATAGGCTTTAATTTCTCTAGAGGATGACTTGAATTTTGGGATGCCACAAGTCAATGTCAAAAATGTGAAATGGACACAAGACTAGAGTGAACTGCTCATTTGGTTGGCGAAAGAGACCGAAGATTTGGCCTAAAAGAGTGAGGAACCTTAAGTGCTGTTCTTAAGAAGTGCCGTTCTTAAGAAGTGCCGTCCCATCACAACTGCAGTTGCCTCCATCACGATTGTTATGGACTAATTCTGAAACATTATTCGACTTCCGCTTTGATGCTTGATGAAGAAATCATCAAACTACCAGAGAGTGTAGGGAAGCCAGAAATTGGATGGAACACAAATGGTGGTCGAGGACTCGGCAAAATGCGAAGATGGAGGCAAAATGATTCTGAGGGAAATGGTTCCATATGAGGTTGAGCCAACCATGTCAAGGCTTCAAAAACAATGGACCAATGAGAGGCTCAAGAAAGACAAAGATCTGCAGCCAGCCGTAGAATCACAATCGAGTTCATCCGACAACGGAATCTACTTTATAAGCTTTACAACTAGTTACAGCAATCATTCGAAACAAAAGATAGTGTGGTTCATAACAGACATGGTATCCGAAATTGAAGGCCGAGCCAAACGTGGAATCAGCTGGGGACTTAATCAAGTTCGATAAATGGATGACTTCTTTGCCATTCTGAATGAAAATTGCTGAAGATACGGTTCGTGATCTTGCTGATGGTGGGGAGATCTCTTTGAGGACTGTTCTGCGTTTGTTCGCATCATGTGATAAGTGTTACCTTTTCATATAGCGTGTTCTTCATGACCAAACCAAAACAGCTTGTTTTTGGGGAAAATTGTCCAAAAAGTCCAAAACCTATTCCAGTTTTATCAATTTAGTCTTAAACCTTTAACTTTATCAATTGAGTCCTAAACCTTTTCACTTATTGCTGATTTAGTCCATTCGCCAATTTTGGCGGAAAATGCCGACGTGGATGCCGGTGGTGCCACGTAGACCGCCTGCCGGCCGACGTAGACAATTTTAATAAATATTTTAATATTTTTATTTTTAAATTTTTTTGAATTTTTATTTTTTTATTTTTTGGCTTTTTCCTTGGCCTTTTCTAGTGGTGGGCTGGCCTCGCCAACCACAGGCGAGGCCGCCCTAGCTCGGCGAGGGCCGGCCTCCCAAATCCGCGAGGAAGCCTCGCTGGGCCAAGGCGGCCTCACGGGCGTCGGCCGGGGGAGCCCACGAGCTCACCCGCCTGCGAGGCCGGCCTTGCCCAAACCATATTTGGCAAGGCCGCCCTCCCCTAGCCGGGCTGGCATCGGCCCGGGCCTGGCGTGGGCCACCATCACTCACCCGACAGGGGCAAGGCCGATGCTCGCCCGGGCGAGGGCTCCCCTGCGGATCCGGCGAGGCCGGCCCTCACCGGGGCAAGGGGCCTCGCCGGCGTCGTGCCGCCCGGCCGGGCCTCGCCCGTGGCAAGCGAGGCCAACCGGCCGGCTATGGCTAGTGGCTGGCCATCGCCGTGGCCGGTGGCCAGCCACCGTAAAAGGCCAAGGAAAAAGCCAAAAATTTTTAAAAAAAAAAAAAAAAAAGAAGAAGAAAATTCAAAGATTCAAAAAAATATCCTAAAAAATAAAAATATTAAAATATTATTAAAAATTGCCCACGCGACACGCAATCCTCGTGGCACCGCTAGCGTTCACGTTAGCATTTTCCGGCCAAAATTGGCCGGATGGACTGAATCGGCAAAAAGTGAAAATGTTTAGGACTTAATTAGTAAAATTAAAAGGTTTATGACTGAATTGGCAAAATTGCAATAGCTTTAGGACTTTTTGGACAATTTTCCTCTTGTTTTTGCTTGGCACCCTGTACCTATTGCATCATATAATCTAAGTCCAACCTGCAGTACGTTCCCCGCTTCAATTTATAATTAAATGAGAAAAAAATGAACATAGATCTTCTATTACAGCCAAAAATTTGGATGTCTCTTTGACCTATGATACCTTAGATGATGAAGAGGAAGTGTGGCAAATCTATTTAAAAATGGGAAATTACCAAAAGTTCTAAATTTATTGTATTTATGTTAATTT
>NC_052619.1:40973312-41056392 GCF_016545825.1 Eucalyptus grandis
GTGCGAGTTTTGGCTGACTCGTGTAGCTTTCCTAGGTTACGTGATTTCAGGCGAAGGAATTTCCGTGGACCTGACCAATATTGAAGCCGTAATTAACTGGCCAAGACCGACGACAGTGACAGAGATTAGAAGTTTCTTGGGATTGGCAGGTTATTACAGATGGTTTGTGGAAGGATTTTCAGCAATAGCCATGTCGTTGACTTGATTGCTGAAGAAGGAAGAAAGGTTCGTCTGGATAGATAAGTGCGAGCGGAGTTTCCAAAGCTTAAGCATAAGTTGACTATCACACCCATGTTGACGATTCCATCTAGTCTTGGAGGATACGAGATCTTTAGTGATGCATTGTACAGAGGACTGGGTTGCGTGTTAATGCAACATGAGAGGGTTGTTGCATACGCGTCTCGTCAGTTGAGACCTCATTAGTTGAATTACCGGAGGCATGACTTAAAACTTGCAGTGATTATCTTCGCTCTAAAGATTTGGAGACACTACTTATGCAGAGAAATGTTCCAGATCTTTATAGACCATTAGAGTGTCAAGTATTTATTTTCTCAGAGTGAGTTAAACATGAGACAACGTCGTTGGATGAAACTTCTCAAGGACTATGACTACGACATTATGTATCACCTTGAAAAAGCTAACAAGGTCGTAGATGCGTTGAGTCGAAAGTCTTCGATTGCACATATGTTGATTCAGGAGTGGATCTTATTAGAAGGAGCTCGAGATTCGGTTTTCAAATTTGAGGTAGGCCACCTTTCAAGTCTTATGACCACCCTCGGAATTGAATCGGAAGTGCAGTTAAGGATCAAGACGTTGCGTTGATAGATCCCGAGATCTTGAAAATTCTGCAAAAAGCATGTGGAAAGAGAAAAACCTAACTTTGATTTCGAAGATGGAATACCGAAGTTTTGTGGATGATTGTGTGTACAGCGATGCGAGCTTAAGGAGGAGATCTTGTTAGAAGCTTATCGTAGCTATTACAACATTCATCTAGGCAAGTACAAAGATGTATTAGAATTTGCATCAACACTATTGGTAAATCGATACTGACATGTGACATCCTGAATTTTCAGTATCTTTTGTTTTCAATTGAATAAATTGAGTCTTTCATTGACGCGTCTATAGTGCTTCCGAGCTGATCACTCACGAGATAACTGGACTATCTAGGGAAATTATTAAGGAATTTAAATGCAATGGACTTTAGAGTTCGACTAGGACTTAACTGATCGACCGTGCTGATCTGCAAGGGTCATTACGACACTATTGAAATTAATCATAGACCGGAGATAAGTCGATCCGACCGAGATATGTGATCGAGTGTGGGTGACTCCACTTGATTGCAAAATACTCATCGATTGGCACTTGACCGATTTTTCTATCGTTTTGGTACCTAGTGCTCGTATTTGAAACATCGAGATTTTTACGAAAATGGAGAGTCACCATTGTGTTGAGTGGGTTCATAGTAGCTCGAAAAAAATCGACCACGAGTCATTTGCATTAAAATTTTCTGAAAACTACTTGGTACCCCCGTCACGCTAAAAATGCGCCAAATGGAAATTAACCGTGAATTTGAACTTGATTTCAGAAATTGAAAGTTTTGTCATGCCATGATTTATTTTAGGAATATCAACTCACCCTCCGAAGAATTTTCAGAGATTCCGAGATTTTTGCGGAAATTTGATTTAGAAGTTGTGGGAAATTAGTATAAATTCGCACGAGCCAAATTAAAGGAAATGTGGACTTCTAAGCCGAGCCTTTGAGTGTCGGGGACTGCGAGAAAATGGTATGAGATATTCCTTCATCGAAATTGGACCTCAATTTGGGGAATTGAGTAAAGAAATTGAAGCTTAAATTATGAAATTCGGATCCATGGGAAGGGCTTCAATTTTAGCTTCAATTTGGACTATTTTGGTGGGATATTCTTGTTGGAAAGTAATGGGGGGACAAGCATTAAATTGAATGGCTAAGTTCTTTGACTTTGGCCTCATTCATGACTTCTTGAGCAAGAATTTCCAGCTGCCCATCCTCATCCATTCCCTTCCATCTTCGCACGCCCCAATTCCACCCCTACTCACTTTTTTTGTCATTTTCTCTCGCATCTTTCCCTCCGTTTGCCATCCTGTCCACCCAACGTTTCATCCCCTCCACTGAAACAGGTTTCTGCTTAGCACCTGCCACACGCCCATTTCCCCACCAATTTCCTCTGTCACATCCAAGTCTCCACCTTCATTTGGTCAACCAGCGAAGCTCTTCTCCAGTAACGTTGATTACCGCGCATCTTCCATGATCTTCAATCCACGCAGCACCGAGCCAATGCCCCACCATCAACCACTGAGAAGCCTAGTCCACCGAAGCCGAATTCCCCTGCAGCCTTCCTCCACGTGGCCATGAATTTCAGTTGCCGTGTCTAGTCAATCCAACAACAAACCGAAGCCCTACGTTGACGCAGCTTCTTCAGCTTGTGTCTTCTTGCTCGGCTTCCCCTAGCTCGACACCAACGAAATTCTCCAGCGAGTCTTTATCCTACGGCCCACGAATTGCTCTTCAAGCCTATCTCGCAATTGTCTTGGGTCAGCCCACAATCAGTTGCAAGTTTAGTCCATTATCAGCCCGTGAATTTCAGTCCAAAAAGTTTCGCAGTAGCCTAGCCTAGATTTGAAGCCCATCCTCGGCCCATTTTCAGCTCAGTTCAGCCCAAGAATTGAGCCCAGCAAGCTCGCATCTTCAGCCTGGAATCAGCCTAGTCTTAAAGCCCACTTGAAGTCCAAGAAGCAGGCCCAAGCCCATCAACCAAGCCCAGCAATTTGCTGTGGGTATGCAAGGCTTTGGGCTCGACCCGAGAGTTCATCGACACTACCGAAAATTCAAATTTCGGCTGCCGTTGCGCCATCGTCTTGGTGTACTGGTCTTCACTTTTAACAAGTGAGTTTTACTCACTAATCCCTTGTTAGTATGCTAATGATGCTTAGGGGTTGATTAGATTTAATTAAGTGTAATTAGGTTGATAGATTAGATTAGAATAATTAAATTAACGGCTTAATGATGCATGTTAGGTGATTGATTAGTATAATTAGCAAGTAGAGACGTACTCATATTTATTGAATGCATCTCGGGCTTTTCCCGATCTTTCTTGGCTTACAATGAGGTATTTTGGGCCTAAATTGAATTTTTAGTATTTATTTATTAAAATTTGAAATTAATTAATTAATTAATTATTTTTTTCGAAAATTAGGTAGGGATAGCCAATGACCAGAATTTTATGTTGATTGTCGTGGTGTAGTCCGTTTATTTAATTTAGCTTTATTTTATGCTGAAATGAATTAATTGTGATTATATGATTATTTTCCTGAATTAATTAAATTAGATAATTAATTGGAAAATAACTGGGTGTCAATTGACAGCACCAAAATATTTTGATGGACTACAGAAAATGGTGGGATTTGTGGAAATGAAATTATTATATTTTGGCTGAGGTCTACCGTGTACCCACACACGATATTTTATCGGAAATGATAAAAATGGTAATTTGATTGTTTGCTTGAAATGACATGTATACCAGCTTGATAACTCTACGGAGTATCTTGAGACAGTATGTTATGATCCATCGGCTCGGTGACTCTACAGATTATCTTGAGATAGTACGGTATGATATATTGGCTCGATAATTTTACATATCATCTTGAGACAATACGATATGATAAATTGTGTGTATACCGGCTCGATGACTCTATATGTTATCTTGAGACACAACAGTATGATTTACCGGCTCGGTGACTCTACAGATTATGATGAGATAGTACAGTATGATATACTGGCTCGATAATTCTACAGATCATCTTGAGACAGTACGGTATAATATTGATAACCGGCTCGATGACTCTCTTTGTCATCGCGAGATAGGACGGTACGATTTGACAGCTCGATGACTCTATATGTCATCTAGAGATAGGATATTATACTATCTACATATCACTTAGGTTGAGTAGTCTTGGATGTTGATAAGACTTATAGATAGTATGGAACGGGCTGACCAAAAAATGGTCGTGATGACATGTAATCGACTAGGTCAATTGATCAATAGTTTGATCGCAATTGATTGGGTGGTGTGATGCAATGTGTTCATGTATATTTGATATATTTACTGACTTGTAGGTAGGGATTGAGGCTAAGGTAAGTCCTTTGAACTGTGTTGTGCTTAGGCAGCCCTAAGGTGTATTGGCTTCTTAATCGGGTCTTAGGTGGTAGAACTTGTTGAGACATAGTCTCATCCCGATTGTGCGACAATATTTCAAGACCCTGATGAGGAACCTGAGGAGAAAGAACTTGAAGAGGAGGACCCTGAGGAAGAACTGGAGGAGGAGTCCGAGGAGGATCCCTAGGATGAGCCGAAGTATGACCTGGATGAGGACTAAGATCCCATCCAATTTTGGGAACCTTGTGTACTTGTGGATAAGTGTTAGATCAGACCTATGTTAATAGTATTGTAAAATACTATGAGGTGTGTTTGTATAAAAGTGTGGTTATGACTTTACAGTATGAAAAATATAGTCTTACTTTTCTATCCCATTATTTTGTTGTCTGGGGATTTATAACTGCTTCCGCATGTACTTATTTAAAATGAAAGGGTTGGCGATACTTAGTCTTGGGATATCGCATTTAAAATCGACCAAGCTAAAGGATGGGTGCGTCTTCGAGGATCGGGGCATGACAAGACATGTCACCAAGTGTCTAACGTGTCAGCAAGTGAAAGCACATCATTGCAAGCTAGGAGAACTTTTGCAACATCTCAAGATTCCCGAGTGGAAGTGGTAACATATCACAATGGATTTTGTGATGGGAATACCAAGGAGTCAGCGAGGTAATGATTCCATATGGGCTGTAGTTGATAGATTGACGAAGTCTACTCACTTCATTGCCGTACGAAAGGACTATGCATTAGATAGATATGCTGAGTTGTATGTGCAATAGATAGTTCGTCTTCATGGAGTGCCAGTGATGTTTACGTTAGATCGAGACTCGAAGTTCACCACTGCTTTCTAAAAGAGTTTATAGACTACCTTGGGAATGAAGCTGTAGTACAGTACAACCTATCATCCTCAAACGGATGGCTAGTCTGAGAGGACGATTTAAACCCTCGAGGATATGCTGCGAGCTTGCGTGTTATACTTCAAAGGAAGCTGTGAGGAACGGCTTCATCTAGTCGAGTTCGCCTACAACAACAGTTATCAACGAAGTATTCAGATGGTACCGTTTGTAGCGTTGTATAGCAGAGCGTACAGAACTCTAGTTTGTTGAAATGAAGTCGGAGAGAGGAAGATTACTGACCACATAGAGTCGCCAAAAAAGTTATGTAGATAAGTGTCGAAGACTATTGGAATTCCAAGTTGATGAACACGTCTTCCATAAAGTGTCACTAATGAGGGTTACTTCGCCCTTCGGCAAAAAAAGGGAAGCTAAGTCCAAGGTACGTCGGTCCCTTTGAAATTCTAGAACGAATAGAGACTCTGGCATATCTTCTTGCATTGCCACCAAGACTTGCTTAGGTGCATGATGTCTTCAACATGTTGATGTTGAGAAAGTATGAGCTTAACTCAACCCACGTGCTGAATTTTGAAGAATTAGATGTAGACGACAGAGTGTGTCGTACATGGAGAGACTAGTTTAGATCGTGGATTGAAAGGAGCAAGTGTTGCACAACAAGACAATCTCTTTGGTCAAAGAGGTCTGGCAACACCACGGAACATAAGATCTACATGGGAAAGCGAAGATTCGATGAGATGATAATACCCCACCTTTTTGAAGAAGAATTGTAATGGTTTAAATTTCGAGGACAAAATTTTTATTAGAAGGGAAAAATTGTGACATGCTGAATTTTCAACCCTGTTTTGATTAAATGAATTGAGCTTTTCATCAACGTGCCTCTGATCCTATTTCTCGGAGTTGATCACTCTCGAGTTAACTAATCTTTCAGGTGAAGCCGTTAAGGGATATAAACGCGACAAACTTGAGAATTCAATTACAAATCGACTCCTTGACCGTGATAATCAACAAGGGTCAATACGGCACTGTTATAATTGATTAAAGATCGGAGATAGGTCGATTCGATAGAAGCACGTTATTAAATTGTGGATGATTCCACCTAATTGCAAAATTCGTGTTGAACGGTACTGAACCGATTTTTCTATCGATTATGTACCCAGTACCCGTAATTGAAACTTTGAGATTTTTACGACAACCGAAAATTGCCTATGAGTCGGAGATGCACAAAATAATCGACCACGGGTCAAACATGCTAAAATCTCTAAAAACTACCTAGTAGGTTGGGTTGCGCCAAAATTCCGTCAAGCCCGAATTTTGGCGGAAAAATTAAAATCGACAAAATTAAATCAAGAAATTCGGATGGGCAAAATTGAGGGGCTTTTTGGCCTTCAAAATGAATTAGTTTGTGAAGAAAATTATGGAAATTGGTATGGGCAACCTCCTCCGCAATTTTGGCCCTCAAATTGGAGTTAATTGTGGAGAATTGAGAATAAATTAGAGAGAAATTCGTAGGGCTACTGCAATGGGCATTTTTAGCCTTCAATTTGGGTTTGTTTGTGAGGGAAATGTGGAGAAATCACCCATTAGAGGCTGCATGGACTTAAAAGGGCTGAAGACTTTGTGCAAAGTGTGATCATTGCTTAGATATTTGCCTTGGAAGCTCATTGGTGCATGCCTTGACCCTCTTGACCCTTGCCCCCCTCTTTCCCCTTATCCCCCTTAGTGTGCACACCCCCTCTAGCAAGACCTTGCTGCTTCTTCTTCTTCCTTTCTTCTTCTTTTCCATTTTCCTTCCGCTTAGCCCCTCCATCCTTGCTGCACGCCAAGCCACCAGTCCACCGTCGTTGCAGCCTTCTTGTGCCAACAACCTGACCAACTCTAGCTGTTGGTTGAGCCCAGCTGTGAGCCTGTCCCTAAGCCGACATCAACCTATGTCCACCGTGTCCAGCTCTAGCCTGACGCCAGCCCGCTCGAGCTGCCATCGACCACCCTTGGCTCGCTAACCCCCGCCTAGCCGCCAGCACCGCCACCACTCCATGTCCACCCTAGCCAGCATGCTCGTCCCCCGGTAGCCCCTCAGTTCAACCACCTCAAAATTGAAAGCCTAGCCTCTTCTGGCCCTCCTTTGGAGCTATCGTAAGCTTGGGATTTCATTTTCGTCGCTGTGAACCCATTTTCTTGCTAATCCGGTGAATTAACACCCTAATCTTAGATTAGGAAGTTAATTGCATTTAGTTAGGTGGATTATTGTTAATTAAGGATTTGTGGATTAGTTAGGCTTAATTAGGATTAAGGTTAATTTAGTTAGTGTAATTATTTAGTTATTTAGTTTAGTTAGATGATTAGGTGGTTAGGTTAATTTAGTTAGGGGTTAGTTAGATTATGTAGTTAGTTTAATTTTAGGTAGATAAATTTAATTAGTTCAATTAGGTTGGTTAGATTAGCCTATGTAGATTAATTAAGTGGTTTAATTTAAATAATTTGTAATTTATTTAATTAATTATAATTAGCACAAATGATATTGGGATAGCCAGTTATCAGAATTTTGCACTGATCGTCGTAGTTGTATTGAAGGGTGAAATTGATTGCTAATTTATGCAATTGAGTGTTTGATGATGATTTTTAATTATTATTGCAAAATATGATTTTATGGTATTTAATTAGAAAAATACCGGATGTCGAGTTTTGAGCCCAAAAATATTTTAGGTACTATATAAAATCGTGAAATTTTGAAATGGGAGAATATCATGCTTTATGGTTCGATTTGACTGTGTGACCACACACATTATTTTACCGGGTATTTTTAATACAAAGAAAATAGACCAAGTCCATTATTTGAAATGGAAGTATTTGAATTCAAAGCATGATGTTCTTGGCCAAGCATGGATGTGCATGTGATCGTTATCGAAACCCGTCACCCGATGAAAGTTGGGGGGCGATGCCTGATTAAGTTCAGATGCCCTTAACAACGAATGTCGGTCGCAGTGGAGGTTGGGCCGATGCTCTTCCGGGAATGCTGTATAGATGTAGACGTTGCCATACCAGACGAAGTGGGACGATGCCCGGTTATGCCAAATGATCGCCGACTGATGACTTGGCCGTGGCCGTTGGGTCATAAATAATTGGGATACACTTGAGTGATTGAGATAGCTGCGCCTAATTATAGGACGAAATTGTGTGGCATGGAATGTGACGTGTCATATCGATTTGGCCTAATAATTGGGACCCCTGTGATTAATTGATGAATGAATCGAAGTGTTTCAATTATTGAATGCAAATACCGTATGCATATGATATATGAGATGTACTAATGTGCAGGGAAGTACTGAGACAAGGTAAGTCCTTTATGGTGCATGTTTAGGCTACCTCTGGGTGAATTCTCGTTTTAATTGGGGTTTAAGGTGTAGACTCGCTGAGATTTATCTCACCCCGTCATGGTTTAAAATTTCTTAGGTTCTTATATGGAGGTGCACCACATTCGTTTTGGGTGGCCACGTGAGGTGGAGACCGAGTGTACCCTTCTCCCTATTCACAGGACCCCCTAGACCCATGAGCTTGTGGTGAGCATCATTTGAGTCGATGAGGGCCTACCTCAATGGTATCTCATTACTTCAAATCGTGGTTCCGTTACGAGCCTGATGGGGTTCGGAGGGCCCCTTGGATGATTTTGATGAGTCTGCCATCAATTCCGAGTAGGAGGAGGTACTCGACCCCGTCGTGAATGCCGATATTTTGAAAGATATCGTAGCAAACCAGGGGCCTGAGGTTGAAGGGCTCAGAGTAGAAATAAATGACCCTCTAGACATCAACATCCCATATGGTGTCGTAGTAGACCTGGATCCCAAGTAGGTAGGGTTTGGGGTAGGGTTAGCCTAGTAGCTTTTTTTTGGGTTTAGACTTCTGTATATAAACTTGATGTGTATACAAAGCATGTTTTGTGAAAATTGATTGTTTTGCTTTTCTATCCCATGTTTAATTGTTGTCTGAGATTTATTAATTCGCTTTTGCATATGTATAAAACGAATGAGTCGGCGACGCGTCCTGGGAACGTTGCAATTCTATCGACCATCGAGGGATGTTCGCGCGCTTGAGGTTTGGGGCGTGACCCGATATCTCTTTGCTCCATCTCCTTCACCAAATCTGTCATTGTAGGCATGTTCTTGGCTCTAGCAGATCCTGCAATTAAAGTGTTGTATGTCACCAAGGATGGGGAGTGACCTTTTAACTTCAGTTGATCAAATAAGCTGAAAGCTTTATCCCACTTCCCACAATTACAAAATCCGCTTATGAGCGTTATACGTAATCACGTCTGGATTTATACCGCTCCTTTCATCAAGTCCACCAACCTCTCGGCTTCCCAAACCCTTGAGTCACAATGCAGCCCCCGAATGAGAGTGTTGAATGTAACAACACTATACGCAATCCCTCGCTCGCGCATTTCATCGAACAGTTCGAAGGCTCTGTTCACATAACCTCCCTTGCAAAGCACATTGATCATGAGATTGCAAGTATGTACGCTCGGAACAACCCCGCTGAGCTTCATCTTTCGGTACAACTCGAGACCATCTCCCTTCATGCCTTTCCTCAAATACCCATCAATCACAACTCTGTAGGTGTTGCGTTTGGCGACTAAACCCAACTCGCTCATCTCGGAGAACAATTCTCCCGCCCTTTCGACGTGGCCGTGTTTGCAACAGCCGTCGATCAAGGCCGTGTACACGTAAGCCACTGGAGACCAGTTCATCTCCTTCAACTGAGCGCAAATCTTGAAACCCCGGTCCGAGCGACCGGCTTTGCAGCAGCCCTTCACCATGATCCCGAGGCTCCGCTCGTCGAGTATACCGACTTTGGCCCTGGAATCACTGAGCAGACGCCACGCCTCGTCGAACGAGCCTGACCGAACGAGAGAACTCAGCAGAGTGTTGAAGGCGCTCGGATAGGGAACGAGGCCATTTTTCACCATTTGGGTCAAAAATCATGGGCTCGCTCCGTTGATGGAGATTGCAAAAGGGCAAGAAGGATTGAATTGTATTAAGTTCTCGTTGGGTTGGGAGATGTGATCAACAAGAAGGCGTGGAGTGGCGGGGTTTCCATCATTGTTGGGCAACAGGGAGAGCTGGGCGGGTCTCTTCTCTCCCTGTCTTTCCCCTTTATATATGTTGGCAGGCTCACTTGCCAATTGTCATTCAAGTTGCCTCTGACTAAGAGTTGGGCATCTTTCATTAGCGTGGTGACAACTGCTTGATCCATGAAAAGTTAAACTCGTGCTATTGAAATGAAGTTACCAACCCATGTTAAGAATGTCATCAATCGGATCAAGGAAAATATTGTCCCGGCTGGCAGGCAATCTCGTCTCGTTCATTTGATGCAAACATCATGTTTGCAACCAAAACTGTCTGAATTAATCTCTCTCTCTCTCTCTCTCTCTCTCTCTCTCTCTCTCTCTCAACTCGCATGGTCTCATGTTTGTGCAACCTGATTCGAAAGCAGTCGATTTCTAACTTACTCGCAGGAGAAGGATTTTGGCTAATTCTTTGTCTGAATCAATAACTGCACCAATTTGAACATCATTCTGGACTGTAAAAAAATAATTGTTCTCTAACCCGATTTATTGTGCATGTTTGAACATGGTGTTCACAACCAAAGAAGTTTGCACACTGAGAGAAGCAAGAAAAATTTCAGAAACCAAGGGCTGAGTGGCCCTGAGGGAATTAGATGTGAACTGGCTTAAATGGGTCGTGCTTAGTCACATCGCAACTCAAATGTCAATTTGACGTCGGGGAACTCGCATACAGATCGGTGAAAGCAGCTTCATTGCCTGGACGTGAAAACACAATCTGCATTTCGAGTTCATAAAAAATTACACTTTGTAGAAGAGGCACCAAAAGAAAAAGTGTATTGTAATCTGCACCTGCGTTATTTTCAACTTGACGAGAGTGGAAGTAGTGCTATCTAAAAGAAGGAATTACCTGATAATTTCCGAGCGTGTGAGACTTAAAACCAGCTGCACAATAGTCAAAGTAGTACTCCCATGTCCTTATGAACTTTTCATTGAATCCCAGAGCTAATATTTTCCTACAAAAGGAGAAAGGGGTCACGAATGACCACAAAACCAGGAGAAATTATACCAAAGTCATTGCAGCATCACATCGCTTGTCACCTTTGTTTCTCCATGAAGTTCTTCCTCCAACATCGAAGTGTTTGGTAAAAATGGATTCCTATGTTGTCCACATGCTCCACACTGTGGTGGAAGATCTTTCAGTGAATAGATGAAGTGAAGAAGACAGAAATTTGTGCACTTGATGTTATGCAATTGTACCTGAGTCGAGACGCAGAGGCCATAGCTGATGTTATCCTGCTTAAGGAAGGCACACAGCACCCGGGAAAGATATATTCTTTTATGAAGTCTGAACTTCGCCTGTATTCCTCGTACCGCTCATCGGGTATGGAAGTGAACTAGTGAAATTTGACGTGCCATTTAACAGAAAAGTGTGAAAAAATAAGCACGTCTTTTAATTTTGAAACAATAATTCAAGCCGTAAATCCATTGTATGTCACATGCCTGTAGAACAAGAAGTCCGTCTTTGGCAAGCACCGATTCGCAACAGCTGAAGAACTCCTCCATGTATTCGTGGCCGACTGCTTCTATCATCTCGCTGTGAATTCATTCCATTAAGAGTCTTTTAAGCATCTTTTTGGTCTGTTTAGCCAGATTACAAATAGACAAAATGGCGAGAAACTCACCAGGAAATGATCCTGTCATATTTGTAGGCACTTGGCAATTGGCGATAATCACAAAGAATGAATTTGATGCTGTCCTGCAATGAAAAAATTACATACATTATCTCTCGTACTTTTGAATTAAGTTGTCAAGTACAAAATACTGGTAGATTGGGTACCTGAAGCCCTGCTTCTCTCACTCTTGATTTGGCATACTTCAATTGCTCTTTCGACAAAGTGATGCCAGTGTATTTGCATCCGGTTTGCCTAACAACTTCAATGGCCAAGCTTCCCCAACCGCAGCCGATTTCAAGAACTTCATGTGTCTTTTCAATTCTCGCCTACAATTTTTCTAGGCAGAGCATTAGTCACTGAACAGTCGAAGGTTAACCCGTCAAGCAGCCCCAAACTAACAGTAAGTAAAACATACCTTTTTAATCAAAAGAGAGATTTTTCTCATCTGTGCTGCCTTTAGGTCTTCACCAGCCATCTATCGAATTTTTCGACAGCACAACAATGCGTCATTATTTTGAGCCACTGGACTTTCATATGTGGATTTGTATTTACTTTTGCTTCTATATCACGTATTCAGCAGCAAAATTTCAAAACGGGGTTGTGGCTACTGACCTCGAATACCGCGCAGGAGTATGTCATAGTCTCATCCAAGAACAGTGAAAAAAGTTCATTACTCTGCAAACACGACAAAATGGAAAACAGCATTACAGAATACCGTATGTACAAGCACATTTTTGCTTTTTTTTTTTTTTTTTTTGGTAAAGAGCACATTTTTGCTTTTGATACCCATCAATGTTGAGAAACTGACAATGTATTCTGGTTCATTCTGTTCTCTTGAGAAAAGATTTGTAATAAAGTTTTTACCAGATCATAATGTTGGGAGATGTTCCTGCGAGCTTGAGTTAAAGTGTTTTGCCTCAAAACATGCTTGAAGAAGTACTTAGCCGAAGCAATACCAGCTGTTAATAACATCGGTGTCCACCAACCCCTTAATCAAATAGTTGCATACACTAGTTTAGTATATTTAATAATAAAATAAAAAGTCAAAAACATCTAGTTCCAACTATTAAAGTATTGAGTACCTTCTCTTACTCAATTTCGACATGGTAATATCGGAATCTCTGTTCGCTATGAGAATCTGTGACTTGCCATAATGTTGACAAGCGATTAAGCATTTGGTATGTATAGAAGGATACGGCATTAATAAAACGAAGTCTGTTTGACGAAGAAAATAACCTGAAAAAGATTTAGAAGACCTTTATTTTTGTCTACACAAGAAAAATCACCATTTATGTATGCATCTGCCAGGCCTAGATCGGCTTGAGTCATGACCTGAAGAACCAAAAATTCTTTATTAGGACACAAAAGGTCTCAGCACGAAAAAGCATAAACTAGGCCTTGTTTGTACAAGAGTCCTAAACAGTCTAATCCAAAGTGGGCTGAAGTCGCGTGTAAGTTGAGACAATACCTTCCAGTAAAACTCTGGACTATGGATCCTCAAAGTAACTGTTAGAGGACATCTTTTGTGGTTCCCTCAAAGGTAAACATCGTGCCTCCTTCCTCTAATAAACTGCCAATCCCGAAAGCATAATTATTGCTACCTGATTCTCAAAAATGTTCCTCTAAGCAGTAAGTCATTAAGAACATTCTGCATTTCCGAATATCATTTTGTTGACAAGTAAATTCGCAAATTCTGTTCTAAGATATTAATGAAAATGTGGGAGTGGACCACAATGCCACTTAACACTTCTGAGGATCTACAGATGAGAAGATGTTGACTATGACGCTGTATCAAAGCAACGACACTTAAAACACTTCTGAAGATCTGCAGAGAAAAGACAAGGAACTATGTACTCTACAAGACAATAGTTATCATGATAAGTACTAATATACTCACGTTACCAAGCCTGTAAAAATATAACGTCTGAGAAATCCAGTAACAAAAAAGCGTGCCCCAATTTCCTTGAGTGAAGGAACCATATGTCGAGGGTTATCAAGAAGAAAATGACTTTGTCCTATCACTCCATGTGCAGCAGCCATGCCTCCCTGCAAAGAAGTCCCCTAAGTTAAAATTAGCATATGCAACTTGCTCACACAGAGAGAGAGAGAGAGAGAGAGAGAGAGAGAGAGAGAGAGAGAGAGAGAGAGTCTATACCTTCAATCCATCCTCGTGGAATCCATATCCTGAAAGAAGAATAAGTGCTCAAGTTAGTCATAAAACATACAACTACGGTCCCCTGGAGACCTGAGTCCATACCAATAGATTCGAATTACAGCAACCTTATTAGCAAAGACCATCTCATCAATTTGGCCCAAGTGAGGACCTTCCTCTTCAAATTAAATTTCAAGAAAGATGGCAAGAACCTCGTAAGAATATTCTTTATTACATGCGTAGGAATATAATACTCTCAGTATTGCTAAAAAGCTGAGGTATAACAATCACTGGTGCATAGAAACTTTAACAGGCTCACCCTGGTATGCTCCACAGAACCAAATTCCTCTTTTTCCTTGGATCTCATGTAGCTGAAGCAAAGCTTTCGATGCAGCAACAGATGGAATTGGACTGCCAGAGCACCACTTAAGCAATGTGTGTTCCGGTTCATGTGAAGGATTGAGAGTCACAAGAAACGGAAAATCCTTCTGATCCAGGTTCTGCAAATATATACGGACCCAATTAATTAAAAGAGCATCGGTCACGCTGAAACTGGTCAGAACACAAAGGGAGTTCTAGAGGCTCAAACACTGGAAATGGTCAACATGTTGTGGAATGCACCTAACCATGCTGCTAAAATTTTAGCAGTCGTTAACAACTTATATGCATATCGACCTACCTGTTAACAACTTATATGCATATCGACCTACCTGATAAATTGGTTTATGTACTCCATGACAACTGCCAGTTTCACTTCTTTAATTTAAGGCGATATGTAGCATGCATTGCAGCATAATGCATCCTGAAGGGCACAGCTGAATTAGACATAGAATGAGCAAAGCGCATTTGCCACACCTGAAGCACATTGAGCCAGTATGTCAAGCATACTTTATTTTCAGCTCTTCCCAGAAAATTCCACGCACTCCACGCTGCTGAGTTTTTGGGCATGAAAGTTTTGTCATGATGAAGATAAATCTCACTGCCAATAGAAAAGTATATCAATGGTTTTGCATTCCGCAGTAGATATAGAAAGCAAAAAGAAGATTGCCATTCCTGAAATTTTAATTTTACTTCCCCCAAGCAGAAGGCTTAAAGCAAATGTAATGGACAACGACATCACCGTGACCATATTGTTCTGTACCACATCGACCAACTGTGCCTTTGTAGACAATTGGTTGTCCAGTAGTCGGTTTGCAGACAGTAGTCGTGACAATATCCGAGAATGTGCAAGCTACAGGCTAACCAATTATACCTGTAGGCATATTTGAATGCACCAAGTACTCTTGTCTCATCATAAGTTGCTTGGTCCCCCAACATTCTCAGAGCATCCGGTGCATGGACGGCTACGATACACTTGTCATATACTTCTTCAGAACCATCTCCAGTTAAGACAACGCATCCTGTTCAATCTCTTTCTGTTACCTGTTGGGGACTATAAGGATAAAAAAAAGTATATTTTCTTGATGATTCGTGAATATATCTACTGTGACAATTTGTTTATCATGTCCATATTGTTTGCTCTAGTTCCATGTCATGTGACAAAACGATGCCGAAAAAGACAAGACCTAAACCACAAGTACTTTACCCCCATCACTAGTGGAGATGGATCGCACTTCACAACTTGGTCTTATTTCACACCCTTTACTCTCGAGCACATCTCTGACCTGAATTCACAAATATTTACAGTTCAATTTGTAGGGTTTCCAGAGAGACAATTACGACCAAGCATGTCGAGCTTTCCATTTTGAACTATTATCATCACCTTATCAACATAAGAATGTGAGCGTCTTTGGACGGTAAGCCACTGATGGCAGCCAAAAACCTGCAAAGAAAGCAAGTAAAGTTAAACAAAGAGTGTTATGAGGACTGATCGATAGAGGTGGAAGGAAAGATTTGGCGATTGACTCATTGATATGAAATGCCACCAACTTAAGCAGCAGAGAATTCATTGGTAGGACAGCTGATTTGGGGAAACACAGTTTTATCATTTCCAATCAATCAGTAACCTTCTAGAGCCACATGAACTACCTGAAGCAGATGATGATTGCGGCAAAAGGACAGAACTGAGAAGGCTGAAAAGCTCAGGACTCCTTCCGAAGGGCAAGACCAGATTGAACTACAAATTGGGATCTGTAGGAATAGAAAATTAATTGGTAATTGCCATAGATCTACATTCTCCAAACAAGCGAAGGACAGACATTGTTATATGAGTAAAAGATCAAGGATATGACAGTGCAGTGATTCAACAATCTCACAAGGTAAGCCTTTTGAAATAATTCAGAGTAACCCTGTGACTTGATAAACTGTCCCAAAGTTTCACTGCGATCGATGTCCGGATTGCTCTCAAGTCCTTCTAGGTAACTGCAAAAATAAACAGGCATCAAACAGAGTGAATGCCTATGATTGTCCGGTTGTGCATACAAAAAGGATGCGAGAACTTGAAGATTGGCTTATACTTTATAATGCACTAGGCCCAACTTGTCACCTTGCGATGTCATGTACGATAATGCTACCTTTAGGATGAATATTCAACTTTTTTGAGAAAATTTGATATCCGATCATCTTACCTGCTATAAAATGCATAAAATGGCCTAGAGTATCCCCTTGAAAAATGACGTTATCATTGTTCAAACAGTTTAAAACCTCATGTCAAAAGTGTAGCATATTGCCTAAAGCTTAGGCTTCAAGAAATCACTCTCTTCACTGATATCAACCGTGACCAAGTCAGCTGGAAATAAAACTTCATTGATGACAATTCCTACCTATAGTGGGAAGTTCATTGGCAAGATTGCAAAAAAGATTAGCGGGAAATCTTGGGCATAAATGATTATGATCACTATCATTGTTTTGAGCTGCAATCAATTCAGAGAACTAGAGACAGAAATACAATAAACTTCCAATACGAGCACTAAAAGACTTGATTTACCTAAGGACATCCTCCTTAAATTTGATGATTTCTCTAAGCATTTGCCAGAAGTAAGGATTCAACACATTTGTCTTTTGGGCAAACAAACTCAAAAGACCATTTCTACTTCCCCATTCATAGCCTCGACCTTCGTCTAAGCTGACTGAGAATGACATATCCGATATCTCCATTTCCACTCCAAGACTCTCAAACAACTCCATCATATTAGGGTATGTAACCTGCAGGAGACCCTTAATTCGTGTTAGCATTAGAAGTTGCTCAAGACTAGTGATTCTTTATAGGGAAAATTACATTCTTTTTGAAGAAAATCACTTTTATGAGATGCCAAAGAACTATGAACTCAAAGTGACAGAATAAAGATCAATAGCTTCAACTCTTGTCACCGATGATGTTCGTTGAGTATTTGTGGTTATTTAAATCAATTTGTACTCTTATACAAGATTCGATGGTTAAACCTACTCATAGACATTTCAATGGCTGGCAAATTTTTTGGCAATGTGCCATTCTTGAGGGTAAAGAGCCGATCAATAGCATATTCATCATTGATATTATACATGATAATAAACAAATTCTATCCATGCATAAAATAGTACCGATCATTGAAAGTAGAAAGAAGGAAATTTTCAACTCCCTCATGCAACAAACTTAGGTTGCTTCTTTCCTCAGCGATTGAAATCGGATTGTCCAGGCCAACACATTTTTCGGCCTAGTGCCAATCTCTGGGTGGGAAAAGAACTAGATAGGCCATCGTTATGTAGACCGACCAAGATCAGATCTACTTATTTTTATTCTCAAATACAAATTGATCGAACCTTTCTATCTTTATGTCTGTATTCAGTTTGAGTATGGTGGTGCACGTTGCTTTAATCATGTAACACCTTCCTCTATAGTATAACTATCCACAAAGAAAGAAAGGGCGGTGCAATTTCTACTCTATTTTGGCTAAGATACTCTTTTTTTCCAATTAACTTACCAAAATACCTCCTCTCTCTCTTTCAATTTGTTATTTCCTTTTTTTTTTTTTATTAGGTTAACCCACAAAACTAAATTTATTTCTATCATCTCTCTTGTATTATTATTTTTACAATATAAATGTCAAATTAAACCAAACAGTATCATGCATCCTATTATCACTTTGCCTAGAGGAGGAGGTTGTTAAATTTAATATATGATCTCATATTTTTAATCAAAAAAGTTACACAGGAGGTTAGAAATTTCGAGATATAATGGCTTATAAAAATATAATTAATTGCCTATTTTTTTATCAAATAATTTGAAGGAAATTTAATTTTAAAGTTGAAAATTAAAATTCAATCTAATTATCTAACAGATTTTGACATTGTGGATTTTTTTGGGAATAAGTATGTAGGTTTTTAAAGTTAAACATCATTGTATTCTGTATATTTAAATATGAGCTAGAAAAGTTATTTGCACCTTTAGACTCTAATCAGATTTTTTCAAAGGAAAGTTTTAAACATACTTTAAAGTTTTGATCCACTTGATATAAGATTAAATCTACAATCGATATCAATTACTTTCTTCATTGTAGGAGTAGAATAGCAAGAAGTTTCTTTCTTTTTTCCCCCTCCTTTCTGTGCTTATGTTTTGCTAATATTTAGATATGATCTAAATATAAATATGTTTGACATTTGATCATGCTTATGAGAAATTAAACTTCTTTCATTTCCATTTTTATTAATATTGGCTAGATAATTGAATGATTTAATTTTTGACTTCGAAATATAATTTCGCTCATACTATTTGATAAAAAAAAAAAAGGCAATTAATTATGTGTTCATAAATTGTCACAAATAGAAATATCTTATGATTGAAAATATGAGACCATAGATTAAAATTGACAACATTCACTAGGCAAGGTGATAAAAAGATGCATGGTAAAATGATATTTTGTTGGTTGTACTGGACCATATATATTGTCAAAATGATAAGAGAGAGAGAGAGTTGATAAGTATAAAACCACTTTTGTGGATTAGCCTGATAAAAAAAACAATAAATTCAAGCGAGAGAGAGAGCGAGAGAGAGAGAGAGAGAGAGAGAGAGAGAGAGAGAGAGAGAGAGAGTATTTTAGTGAGTTAATTGGAAAAAAAAAAGGAGTGCCTTGGCTAAAATGGGGATGGAAATAGCACCAATATATACACGCGCGTGCGCAGGATTGTGTATCATGTTTGAATAAATCCTTTAAACCTCTTTATGCTGACAATGAAGTATCTAAAACTCTTGAATCACCCCATTGTTCCTAATTAAACGTGCCAATCTCCCTTCAACTGATAATAATCACGCAGATGCACAAATTCACTCTTTGAGATTATCCTCGTAATATAAGCATACTTAAATAGGTAAAATTAATATAATTTAATTTTTTTATTAACAAGATCCTCATGTAAATAGCTTGGCTATTCTAATTAACAAATAACTTCTAGGATTAATACAACAAAAAATCCAAAACTGATACACTTGTGACAAATTTATTATAAACTGATTTTTTTACAACAAAAATTCTAAACTGATATACTTTCAACAAATTTACCATAAATTTGTATACTTTTGACAAATTTGCTCTCTACTAGTTTGAGATTTTTGTAATATCAACCATAGTTTCTAATGCTTAGAACCATGATCTCAAAGTGACAAAATAACATATTAATGGCTTCAACTCTAGTTACTGATTACGTACGAAGCTGCATTAGTAGTTTTTATTTTATTTTATTCAATTTATACTTCTAGACAAGATTCAATGATTATAGCTACTCAAAGACTTTTCAATGGCCAACGAATTTTTGGATGCTGTGTAATGTCCTTGGGGTAAAAATCGATGAATAGTATATTCATCATTGATATTATTATACATGGTAATAATGGTGTGTTTAATAACAAAACTGCTTGGGATAATAATTTTCGCTCATAAATGATTTTTTTATTCAATTCCCAGGAATAATTTCTAAATTTTTGAAAGTGTTTAATAATTGTCCAAAATTTTTATTCTGAGATAGAAATGCATTTGGTAGGATTATTCATTTTTTTTTGTTTCTTTTAATTTTTAATAATTTTATTATATTTTTCTTGTTCTTTCTTTTCTCTTATTTTCTTTTTTTCTTTTCTGTTCTTCTTCCTCCTCCTTTGTGGCTAGTTGCTAGCCATAGTGGTGGCCAACGACGCTAGGCGAGCTCACCGAAGCCTCGCTAGGCCGGGATGAGGTTTGGCAAGCTCGAGTGGAGGCTCACCTGGCCGTAGTGAGACTTGGCCTCATTAGATCTAGGCAAGGCCGAGCCTTGTGGTGGCCTAACAAGGTCGAGCCTTGCTGGTGGCTGAGCTTGGGCCGACGAGCCTCTCCCAGCCACGGCAAGGCTCTAGCCGACAAGCCTCACCGTGGCTTGATGTCGCCGGGCTGACAATGCTTTGGCGAGGTTGCCGGCCTAATCTAGCTGGTTTCCTACTATGGCCAATCGAGGCCAGAAGGAAGAAGAAGAAAATGAAAGAGAAGAAAAGAGAAGAGAAAAGAAAAAAATTATTCTTGATTCAAGGAATTATTTCTAGGAGCAAGAAGCAACTTTCTTCCGTTTCTTGATTCTATTTCAAATTTATTTATGGGAACAAAAAAAAATGGATTTTTGTTTATAGGAAGAAAATTTTTACTAGACGGATTTTTGTTCTTTTTTTATTTCTAAGAATAAAAGAATAGAATGAGAATGTTATCATATAGGCCTTAAACAAATTCAATCTATGCATACAATAGTACCGATTATTGTAAGTAGAAAGAAAGAAATTTTCAACTCCCTAAGTTTCTACTTGTGCAACACGCTTAGATTGCTTGTTTCCTCAACGATAAAAACCAAACTCTCTGCGCTAATACATTTTCCGGCTCAGGCCCAAACTCATGGGTTGGAAAAGAACTGGATGGGCCATTGTTATGAAGCCCGACTAAGGCCAAATCTATTTATTTTTATTCTAAGTTGGAAACTGATTGGTCGATTAAGTATGGTTATGCACGTTGCTTTAGTCATGTAACTCCTTTCTTTATAGTACAACTATAAACATAAAGAAATCTCACTAAATAATAAACCAAATCTAACTAGACAAGAAACCGCTTTCTTCGTGTTCTAAACCTTGCTGGATTGGCAAGCCTAGGGAACTACCAAGGCCGCGATCGAGGTCTACTCCTACGCCCCAGGTCCAAAGTGCAACTAGTGAGAAATTATTACCGATATCTACCCAAAAAGAATTAGTGGGTTTTCATGCAAGTTTCTTGTGAATCCGACCTAAGTTTATTGAATGATCGCTGGTGGGTGAAACTAGTTGAGACTAGAGATCTCATTCGTGTTAGATTGGTCTTTCAATCCTATGTTTTTCTTATAAAACGAAACAATAATTCCATATCACAATCAATTCCACTCTATTCTCGTACTAAATCTACAATTAGAGTTTGTTTGATTGAACTTCTAAAGCCAATAGCTTTTTTCCCTTCAAGTAAAAGTAATATATTATACCAAATTTTGAATTGCTGTTGGAATGGCTCTTGAAACAAAAGAAAACCCACATCCTTATGTAAAGTCTTGTGAGTTGTATCAATATTCAAATGTGTGGCTTGGAAGTGATGGTATGATTTAGACATAGAAAGGACGTTAACCTTTTCTTAAATCAATTCGCAACCGTAGAAGATTCCTTCTACTATGGTGTTTCTTGTCTTTCTCCATGTGAACTTGACCATTCGACCAAAGAGAACAAGAGGGAGTTCTTTCAATGAACAAATTCATCACCTATTAAGATACTGTATGCCTTTTGGAAGTACATGCTTGTAGGTATTGAAATTTGCAGGGTTCTAGAGATAATTGAACAAAACAAGGAAGACCACCAATCATATGTTTCTTCTCATCACTTAGCTAGTGTTAAAATGGAAATAAATGTTATGGAGACTAATAGACAGCAGTATACCTCTCACGAAAACCATTAATATCTATCTTATGGTGCTCTGGTCTTTAGATAAAGTTTTCTAATACACGGCAAATGGAGAGTATACTTACAAAGTCAGCCCATCTTGTATTTAAGATTTGAGACAAAAGATGGGGAATATATATGCCACAAATGATCTATTTATGTCTTTGTTTTTTAATCATTGGATTACATTTGATGATTAATTTTCTAAAGTAGTTAGAAAGTTGGGTTTAAGAACAACTCTCTCTCTCTCTCTCTCTCTCTCTCTCTCTCTCTCTCTCTCTCTCTCTCTCTCTCTCTCTCTCTCTCTCTCTCTCTCTATATATATATATGTATATATGTGTATGTATATATTCAAACGAGCAAGACATGTTTAAATAATCATTTGAACATTTTCATATTGACAACGGAGTATCTGAAAAAGTCACCTCATTGTCCCTAGTTAAATATGCCTATCTCCCTTGAATTGATAATAATCATGAAAATGCACAAATACCCTGACTGAGACTATCCTCATAACATAAGTATACCTAAATAAGGAAACTTAATATAATTTGATATTTCAATAAGCGCGATCCTCGCGTAAATAGATTGGCTAGTGTAGTCAACAAAATAATTTCTAATGCTTAGAACGACACGTACATACACATGTTACTTGAAACAGAAAGTTTCTTTTTTTTTAAACATCATCATCCTTTACAATTCTTTTCAATATTAAATATTTGAATTAAAAAACTCCAAGAACTAAAATGAGACCCAATCATTTTCAGAGCCTCTAATATTTTTTTTTTGGCTGACGTTGCAGGGTGCATCCCCCGGCGCCTCTCAATCATTTTCAGGGCCTCTATTTTTCTATTCCTTGGCTGACGTTGCAGGGGTGCCCCCCCCCGGGCGGGCGGAAGCCCTTTTCTTTCAATCCTATGTTTCTTCTTATAAAACCAAATAAATAGTTCCATATCACAATCAATTCCACCCTATTCTCATGCTAAATCTACGATTAGAGTATGTTTGATTCAACTTCTAAAGCCAATAGCTTTTTCCCCTTCAAATAAAAGTAATATATTATTCCAATTTTTAAATTTCTCTTGATATGGCTTTTGGACCCAAAAAAAAAAACGAAAAAGAAAGATCCTTTCCTCAGTTGACATATGTAACTTCTTGTGACTTGTATCAATAGTCAAATGTGGAAGCGTGGAAGTGATAGTATGATTTATATATAAAAAAGACGTTGACCTCTTCTTAAATCAGTTTGCAACCATGGAAGATTCCTTTGACCATGCTGTTTGTCGTCTTTCTCGACATGAACTCAACTGTTCGACCAAAGAGGACAAGAGAAAGTTCTTTTAGTGAACAAATTCATCTAATATTCCATATGCCTTTTGGAATCATATGTTTGCGGATATTGAAATTTGCGTTGTTCTAGAGATAATTGAACAAAATAAGGAAGGCCATCAATCATATGTTTCTTCTTATCACTATGCCAGCATTAAAATGGAAATAAATGGTATGGAGGCTGATGGACAGCAGCATACCTCTCACGAAAACCATTAATATCTATCTTATGGTGCCTCAGTCTTAGGAAAAAGTTCTCCAATACACCACAAATGGAGAGTATACTTGTGAAATTAACCCATCTCATATTTAAGATTGGAGAAAAAGATGGGGAATATATATGCCACAAATAATGAATTTATGTCCTAGTTTTTTAATCATGGAATTACATTTGATGATTAAATTTCTAAAGTAGCTAGAAAGTTGAGTTCAGTAACAACACTATATACATATATATTCAAACAAGCAGGACATGTTCAAATAATGATTTGAACATTTTTATATTGACAATGATCACCTCATTGTCCCTAGTTAAATGTGCCAATCTCCCTTAAATTGATAATAATCATGCAAATACACAAATTCACTTACCGAGATTATCCTCATAACACAAGCATACATAAATAGGAAAACTTAATATAATTTGATATTTCAATAAGTGAGATTCTCGCGGATTATCCTCATAACACAAGCATACATAAATAGGAAAACTTAATATAATTTGATATTTCAATAAGTGAGATTCTCGCGTAAATAGATTGGCCAGTCCAATCAACAAAATAACTACCGATGCTTAGGACAACACGTACGTGCACGAGTTACTTGAAACAAAAAGTTTCTTGTTTTAGAGATCGCTATCATTTGCAATTCTTTTCAAAATTAAATACTTGAATAAAAAAAAAATCCAAGAACTAAAATGAGACCCAATCATTTTCAGAGCCTCTAATTTTGTTTTTATTGGCTAACGTTGCAGGGGTGGACCACCCCAGCTCTCCTGCGGAAGCCCTTTTCTTTCATTCCTATGTTTCTTCTTATAAAACCAAAAAATAGTTCCATATAACAATCCCCTCTATTGTCGTACTAAATCTACGATTAGAGTTTGTTTTTTTTCCTTGAAGTAAAAGTAATATATTATTCCAATTTTTAAATTGCTCTTGGAACGGCTCTTGGACCAAAAAAAAATCCTTATCCTTATCCTTAGTTTAAATATGTAACGTCTTGTGACTTGTATCAATATTCGAATGAGGTAACTTGGAATTGACAGTATGATTTACATATAGAAAGGACGTTAACCTCTTCTTAAATCAATTCGCAATCACAGAAGATTCCTTCCACCATGCAGTTTGTTGTCTTTCTTGACATGAACTCGACTGTTCGACCAGAAATGACAAAAGAGAGTTCTTTCAATGGACAAATTCATCACCTATTAATATTCCAGATGCCTTTTGGAATTGTATGTTTGTGAATATTGAATTTTGTATTAATCTAGAGATAATTGAACAAAAAAAGGAAGACCATCAACATATGTTTCTTCTTACCACTACGCTGGTATTAAAATGGAAATAAATGGTATGGAAACTGTGGGACGACAACATATGTCTCACGAAAACCCTTAATATCTATCTTATGGAGCTCTCATCTTTGGAAAAAGTTTTCCGATATATGGAAAACGGAGAGTATACTCGCAAAATCAGCCCATCTTGTATTTAAGATTAGAGAAAAAAGAATGCGAATATATATGCCGTAGAGAAGAAGAAGATTGAAATTAAACGTATGCATGTCGAGAAAGGCACTGTGACTTTCTAAACCTTAACGTGGCACGTTTAGAAAGTTACCTTTTTTAATGCCTATGCACCTCCCCAAAACCCCAACTTAGGGAAAAGAGGACGAGCAAGGGCGATTTGAGTAATAACGAAGAAGTCACTCTATCCGTCACCAGATGTTTGGCTCCTGACATGTACAACTAGATCTATGTTTTGCTCTGAGCAGAGAGGACTCAAAAAACAAAAACGACAAAAAAAAAAAATGGAGGAAATGCAGTGGAGATAATGGTGGGCAAAATGTAAAAGAAGAAGAGATCAACGGAAACGGAGAGTTGCAGACTCACAGGATTGAAGACCATGAAGCCGAGGTCCAGGTCGACACCGTTGAATGAGACGGTCTTGGCATGGCCGCCCAAGTAATCCTCCTTCTCATACACTACCACCTTCGCTCCTCCCCTCGCTGCTTCGTAGGCTGCCACGAGCCCGCTCACGCCACCCCCAATCACTCCCACTTTCATCTTCTTCCGAATATTTTCTCAATAGATACCCTAATCTTGATTCCAAAGAAAAAGGAGGAAAAGAGACAGTTTAATGAATGCCAATGCAACCTCCCGTCTAGGGTTAAGTTGAATTTTTTTTTTTTTTTGCAGTGATTAGGGGCCCTCGTGAAAACGCATGCAAGTGGAACGTGAGGCAAAACAAGAAAATGGATGATTTTTCGGAAAGGAATACACAATGCATAGGGAGTGCCGAAGAGGAGAAGAATGCAAGAACTTCCAGTAGATTTTCTTTCTTTCTGGGGACATGAATTCAAGAACTTCCAGTAGAGAAGAAGAATGCGCCAGAATTTTCTCTACTTTCTAGGCACATTCCCAGAGAACTTTGTCCCCAGAGAGAGCGAGAGATTAGAAGAAGACGAAAACGTTACCTTAAAAAGGTGTTGCGAGAGAATAGACTGGTGCTTGCACCCCCTCAAATATCTCCTACTACTGGTTCTATCACTCCCCAATGGCAGCTCTCATTCTTTTACTCTCTCTCTCTCATACACAATCTGTCAACTGCAAAGATAGGAAGACGAGCAACTTTAGAAAGAGAAAGAGCAAGAGCGATTTTTGATCTTACTTCACCCAGTTCAACTTGACACTGATGTAAAATGTTCGAATAAGTGCTCTATAACATAGAAATTATCAGTGCATCTGAAATTTTTTGAACTATTTGACTTAGGAGATCTCTTATATAAAGAGGTGTGCCCTCATAATAATCTGTTCTCATGCACAACTCTATGTTAAAATATATTGCAAGTTTGAGGTTGTCAAATAAATATAAAAAATTAAAGCGTGCGAGCTCGTCTCGATAAATAAAGTCCAAGTTGGACTTTTGTGATCATCAGCGTTTTTGTACGCTGGCCGGCCTCCCTTCATTAAATGCTCTGCATGCAAAAGGGCAAGGAAGAATGGAGACAAGGAAAGCAGCAGAAAGAATTTGCGTGTTTGACTCTCATGAAGCTACAATCATTGAAGTAAACATGCGCAAACTCTTCAGTTTCAAAAGAAAGACTTTCACTAGCGTCTCAATAAATGAAGAGGGGCCCTTTCTTGTTGGCCACACCCTGTAGCCAAAGTGAAGTGCAAAATTCTTGGCAAAGAATTTTGTTCTCATCTTGGAAAAGTGACGATAGTAGACCAAAGGGAAATAAATAATTGAAGGGAGAGGAAGGAAGGGCCCTGTGCAAGGACGGCCATAGTTTTCTTTAGAATAGTTGATTCTTTGTTCATCCAAGAGGGGGCCTTTGCAACTCGTTGAAGCAAAATGTCGACGATGATGATGATGATGATTCACGTCATGGAATGCCAAACTGACGGCAGCGATGATGATGATGATGGCAGCGATGACAATGATGGTAAGAGGAATATTTTTGTTTTATGTCATTGATTTGGCTGCTTTGATCGGACGTCAAGGTGCGTTTTTTTTTTTTTTTTTTTTTTTGTGAATTGATGAATATAAGTTGCATTTTCTATTGGCAAGTGGTATACTGTGCAGTTTCTAATTGGTATTGCTGAACGTCCTAGTGGTGGTCCCTATTTTGCAATTCTTTAATGCTTTTATTTTGTTTTCTGTGATGTATGTTGTCACGCCTCGAACCTCAAGTGCGTGCCCATCCCTTGGTGGTCGATAATAAAATTGCGACGTCCCCGAACGCGTCACCGACTCATTCATTTTAATGTACATGCATACGCGAATTACTAATCCCCTGACCACAACAAATGTGGAATAGAAAAGCAAGAATACAAATTTGAAATCAATCATTATAGCTTTTATAAACAATCTGATTTACAAACAGAGGCCAAGTCTAGGGTCTAGGTATAGGAGGTCTATCTCCAAAAAGAACTTCCCAGCCACCAATGCTCCTGACCTTTCTGTCTCAAGCTTTGAGTTCTTCACGCTAAGGACTTGAAATGTTAAGCCCACGACGGGGTGAGACAATGTCTCAACAAGTTCACCCCCTAAACCCCGACTAGGAAGGAAATATGCCTAGAGGCAGTCTATGCACACAATATAGAAGACTTACCTCGCCTCAGTTTCCTCCTGCATGTTAGCACAATTCATATATCACATAAGAGCTGTTGTGACCAATTTTTTGGGTACACCACCTGTTGGAGAAATCTTCTTGAAGTATTTTGAAGTTGACAAAACGTTTCTATCAGTCTAGTCTGAAGGCTTGCGGACTCTGTTATTTAAAGTCGAAGACCTCCGGACAGCCGAGACTCAAGACTCAAAGTCTATCCTCATTGACAGTCTCTAATCCGTTGAAGAAAGGTTATCCAACTGGATGTTTCGTTAAGGATTTAACCTTATCAACTGGAGAAGATCTCGTGGCTGGAGAAGACATAACGGAGTCCTTTGATTAATCGAAGATTGACTCGATAATTGAAGATCCGGTGATTGCCTAAATATTATTGGAAGGTTCTGCTTATGGAAACCGAGATCCTGATTGTGTGGGCGAACATGATTGATGGGCTATCAACACGTTCCTTTAATAGCTTGAAGAATCTTCCTAATTGATTCCGTCCAACGGGTAGATTGGAGGAATTCCTTTGGTAAGTGCCAACGGGTATGATGGCATAAAGGAGTATATAAGGAAGACGGTCTTAGTTGTTCAAGGTGTGCGCGATAGAAGAATTCCAAAGTCTGAAGCTCTTTTTTGTTTAGACAATTCCTTTGAGCGAATACTTGTATACAAAAAGAGAGTCTATATTTGTGAGAAATCTTGAGGAGGTGTGATAGAACATCTATACTTTTGTGGAATCAAGGCAAAGCTGTGCTGTAACTTCTCTTTTGTTCATAGTGGAATCCAGCCAATAGGCTGTCGGTGAAGAAGAGTGGACGTAGGCTTGATATAAGCCGAACCACTATAAACCGCGTGTTCAATTTTCTCTTCTCTCAGTCTTACTTTGATTATCGTTTCCTTCAACTGTCTAGTATTGTGCAATTGTTGAAGAAAAATCTTTTATATACCTATTCACCCCCCTCTAGGTACTCATACTAGCAATATCAATTGGTATCAGAGCTTGTGTACTTACTTTATTTGAAGTGTTTTACTTCGTAGTAAAAGATCCATGGCTAGTATGCTAGCACCGGGGGCGATGGAAGGGCAAAGCAATACCAGATCACCCTACTTTGATAGAAAGGATTACAACATCGGAAGAATAAGATGAAAGCTTTCCTACGATCAAAGGATCCTCCGGAATGGGACGTTGTAGAAAAAGGAATTACTCCTACCACTGCATTAGTCTCGAAAGAGGAAAGAAACTGATGAGACCAGGGAATGACTCGGAAGAGATAATCAAGAGACAAGCACTCGATGCAAAAGCAATTTACTCCTTATATTGTGCTTTGTCACCAACTGAATATAATAGAATATCTTCTTGTGTTACAACAAAAGAAGTTTGGGACAGATTGCATATCACCTATGAAGGAACAGATCGAGTGAAGGAAACAAGAATCAACATTCTTCTCGGTCAATACGAAGCCTTCGAATGAAACCGGAGAATCTATATCTCGACATGTTTAGTCGTTTTACGAGATATTGTGAATGGTCTTAAAAATCAAGGTTAACCAACTTCGATCCCATGAAGGTAAACAAGCTACTTTGCGTGGACTCTCCGGGGATTGGAATCACATAAAGACTTCGATAAGAGAGACGCAAAGAATTATGCCACTATCTGTCGACGAGCTAATTGGAACTCTTCGGTCTTATGAAGTGGAACGGATCAATGAAGATGAAGATCCAAAAGGTAAGAAATCCATTGCATTAAAATCAAATGATGATTCGATGATACAAATTCGAAGATGATATGGACGATGAGGAGCTTGCTCTCATGATAAGAAGATTCAGAAAACTGAATAGAAAAGGAAGAAGGTTCAACTCAAAGAAACAAAGCTTTCAAAGACAGCGGACCAAGTCTGTTGATGATGAGGAACCAAACAAAGACGTAGTCCGCTTTGAATGTAAGAAAAGGGACACATCGGACCCAACTGTCCTCTTCGAAGAAGAAGAGAGGAAAAGCTGAAAAATTTCGAAAAGCTCTCAAAGCCGAAACACAGGTGATACAGAGTGTGAAGAAAGTGATAATGATTATGCCAATCTATGTCGATGTCACAATCGACTCGGACTCTGGATCGACTCGGACGGTGAATTTGAGGCAAGTAATTTTAAAATTCTGTCAAAGTTTCTAAATACATTGATGAATTGTGTTTTAGTCTTAAGACTTCTCTCAAAAGAATTTCCGAACTGAAAAGGAAAACTCAGCTCTAAAACAAAAAGAAAATGTTTTAATAGAAAGAGTTAAAAGTCTAGACTTGATCAAGTTTCCACTCTTAAAGAAAATGAAGATAATCTTTCAAAAGAAAATGCTCTTTTAAAAACAGACTTATCAAATATTTCAAAGAAATTTTCAATAGGGTCTGAAAAACTTGAGAAAATTCTTTCAGCTCAAAGACCTTACTTCAATAAGTCCGGTCTAGGTATGACAGCAGAAACAATTCCCTTGATTGATTTTCCTAAAGTAAAAGAAAGAATTAAGAAAAGACTCTCGAGAGAGGCTTACAAAAATCATTTCAAGAAAGTTTTTGTAAAATCTGTAGGTAGAAATGCTCTCAGATGTTCAAAATGCAACAGTCCGGATCACTTTGAAAAAGAGTGTCCTATGGTTTGGAAACCTGTTAAGAAAATATGGGCTAATCTGCTTATGTTACTAACACCAAAGGACCCAAGAAAGTTTGGGTACCAAAGAAAGCTTGAGACTCTATTTTAAATGCAGGTCACCGTCAAGAAAAAGGTAAAGTGGTATCTTGACAAAGGGATGCTCAAGACACATGACGGGAGACTCAAATTGTTTTATAAAGCTTGCTCAAGTAAATGGTGGAAAAGTTTCATTTGGAGGAAACAACAAAGGAAGTATTGTGGGATTTGGAACTGTGAAAATTGGAAATCTCACAATAAGTAATGTTTCCTTAGTGGAAGGACTCAATTACAATCTTCTCGGATTAGTCAATTGTGTGATACTGGTTTCAAGATCTTCTTTCAAGAAGGAATATGTTACGGAATCAAGTAAAGACTCTACTCGAGTCTTTCATGGGTCGAAGACATGGAAACATCTATCTTCTGGATGTGAAACCAAATGAATCGCAATGTTTTATCTCAATTCAAGACGAAGCAAGCTTATGGCACAGAAAACTTGGTCATGTCAACATGAAGCAATTAGCCAAAATCTCATCAAAGCAGCTTGTTCGAGGACTACCCAAATTACCTTATCAAAAGACTGATCCATGCACTCCATGTATTACGGGAAAGCGGGTAAGAAATTCATTTAAGCCAATAAATCATGTCTCTACTAATCATGTACTACGCTTGCTGCATATGGATCTCTTCGGACCAACCAGAACACGTAGTATTGGAGGTAAGAAATATTGCCTAGTAATTGTGGACGATTACTCCCGTTTTACTTGGGTATATTTCCTTGCAAGTAAGTCCGA
Source organism: Eucalyptus grandis (assembly GCF_016545825.1). Lineage (NCBI taxonomy): Eukaryota > Viridiplantae > Streptophyta > Magnoliopsida > Myrtales > Myrtaceae > Eucalyptus > Eucalyptus grandis. Next base: position 41,004,247 of record NC_052619.1, read on the forward strand.
AACCTTCTCGTATTTTGAAAAGTTTGCTAAAAGGTTCAAAATGAAAAAGGATGTGTTATCTCAAGTATAAGAACAGATCATGGAGGTGAATTTGAACATCAAGATTTTACAAAATTTTGTGATGAATCTGGCTTTAATCATGTGTTCTCCTCTCCATATACTCCTCAGCAAAATGGAGTTGTGGAAAGAAAGAACAGATCTCTTCAAGAAATGGCTAGAACTCTTTTAATTGAAAGCAAGATTTCTTCACGATTTTGGGCTTTGAAAGCTGTTTCAACAGCTTGCTATATCATCAATAGTGTCTTCTTAAGACCTATTCTAGAGAAAACTCCTTATGAGTTATTCAAAGATAAGAACCTATTGTTTCATACTTTCATGTATTCGGTTGCAAATGTTTTATATTGAAAAATGCAAAAGATCGAGTTGGTAAGTTTGAAGAAAGATCGATGAAGGTATCTTCCTTGGATATTCTACATCAAGCAAAACCTTCAGAGTCTATAACAAGAAGAGCTAGTCGTGGAGGAGTCAATGAATGTCAAATTTCAAGACTCAACACAAGATGAATCAAGTCGACTCATCAAGAAGAGTCTCGAACCTGCTCCCAGACCTTCCAAAGCTTACAACTCAAGAAGCATCTCAGACTCTAGAAAACTAGCATCAGGATGTTCGTGAAGATCCAAACAAAGAGAGAGATCATCAACCAGACAAATCAACAAGTAACTGGAAGCATAAGTCCAGTCATCCCAAAGATCTTATAATCGGCGAAATTAATGAAGGAATTCACACCAGATCCAAAAGGCGAGAAGAGTCTAGTGCTGTGGCTCTCGTTTATGAAATTCAACCAAAAAGCATAGAAGAAGCTTTATCTGATGAAAACTGGATTGAAGCTATGCAAGAAGAGCTCGAGACAGTTCAATATTAATGATGTCCGGGAATTGACATCCAAACCAAAAGGTAAAACTGTTATTGGAGCTAAATGGGTGTTCGAAACAAGATGAATGAGAAAGGAAAAGTCGTACGAAACAAAGCAAGACTCGTGGCCAAGGGATATACGCAAGAAGAAGGAATAGACTATGATGAAACTTACGCTCCAGTAGCAAGGTTTCAATCAGATCCTAGAGAATCCCATCTCAGTGCTGCGAAACGCATCATTAAATACGTTGCTTCATCATCAAGCATCGGTCTTTGGTATCCTAAGAAGGGAGACTTTAATCTTCTGGATATTCGGATGCGATCTGGCCGGTTGCGAGTTGATAGAAAAAGCACTTCGGGAACTTGCCAGTTGCTTGGAAGCAGGACAGTGTCTTGGTTTTCAAGGAAACAAAGCACTGTGTCCCTTTCAACAACAGAAGCAGAGTATGTAGCCCTTGGAAGCTGCTGTTCGCAAATTCTATGGATAAAACAGCAACTAAGAGACTTTGAAATTGAAGACTCATGCACGGAGATTAATTGCAACAACACCAGCGCTATCAACCTCACAAAAATCCAATTCTCCACTCAAGAGCAAAGCATATAGAGATTCGACATCACTTTATTAGAGACCATGTTCAAAATGGAGATGTTTCAATTCAATTTGTTGACTCAAAGAATTAACTGGCGGATATATTCACAAAGCCTTTGGAGAAAAATCAATTTGAGTCTATACGTTCCAGACTCAACATTTTGAGGTATGAGGATATCAAAGTCTAAAGACTTTCGACTCGAGACTTACAAGACTTTATCTGAAAGACAGTCTTGGTACGTTCGTCAGACTGTAAGTCTTTCTCTCTTGAATCTCATCTTGAAAAGGTACGATCGTCAGACTGTGTTCAAATTGTTGCTATATTTAATTGACGTAAATATTGCATCGTTTCATTTTCAAAAAGGAAGTTATTTTTGAAATGGCTATTTTTATGGAAAAGACAGTTATTTTGAAAAGGCTTTTTTTTTTTATTTCCTTTGTGACGGTTCGTTTATCCCTCTTTTTAACCGATCGTGCACCTTTGTCGATTCCTCTTCACTTTTCTCTCAAAAACCCTAGAAAGCATCGATTCTCCATTCCCGTTTGTCTTCTTTGTTTAATCCTCAAAAAGTTGTCATCTTTCCTGGGAAAGTCAAGCAAGGAATCTTCTAAAAACTGAGAAAGATGTCATCTTCAAGAAAGTCTTCGAGAATCGCAAGCGGGGACCACGGCGGATGAGTGAGGGGCCTACGCACTTCGATCTTACTCAAGAAGAAGTGACTCCAGAACAGCTAGTGAGCCCACAACATTCTCAGCAAGGTCATTCTCCTCCATCTAGTCCTCAAGGCGTTGATCATCAACAACAGGAAGAAATCATCGAGGATGTAGACCCTGTAACAGTTCAAAAGCCCGCTTATATTTACCAGTTATATCGTGCCTTAAAAGGAATTCGTACTCCTTTGAACTACATTGATGATTTTCTTAAAGACAAAGGACATGGGAACGAATATATCTTTCTGCGAAAAATGGAAAGTTTGGGAATTGCTCGAAAAGGAGTGGTCGAGGAAACCCTTGCAAATATCCCAAGTGATCCTCGTGACTGGGGGCCAAATCCTGTAGATGGGAATGATGATGACAAATTGTACAGTCAATTTCAACCAAAAATGGGTGTTGCGGTTGAAAATCAAGGAAAAATGGGAGATTTGTTCAGATCGAAGGAGCAAAAGGATCTGTACTCGAAATTGCTGAAGCGTGTAGTAATAAACCCTAGGAGTGTGGATTTTGATTTTCTGGATGCTTTGTGAATGTGAACTTAAGGGAAAAGTTCGGTTATCTTCAACTTGAAAAGTTACGCTCGACTCTACGAGGCCTATGCTTTGAATTAACTGCATATTTCTATTCAAATCTAAGCTTTTTGGATGCGAATAGATTCTCTTTCAGCGTTAAAGACCAAGACTATGTTGTGGATATGAATATGCTTTGGTAGATGTGTTAGAAGTCGAAAGAGGAAGATATCAACCAATCAAAGTTTCCATTGCTCGGGTCACACTTGAACTGGTGAAGGACAGGAGAACAGATGAAAAGATCACTTACTTAAGGATGGGTCCATTCAACATCTTGCTTCATAAGGTTGTGATTAATTGCCTTCGACCGAAATCAACTTCCAAGACTGATGTTTCAAGTTCAAAGGCCAAGCTGATGTATGCCATTCTCTTTGGAAAAAGGTTTTCTTTGCCTCACACTGTGATGTTTCACATGTATAGAGCAATGATGAAGGACAGAGGTCAACTCCCTTACCCAAGCCTTGTTACGAAGTTATTCAGACATCTAAATATTCAGCCTCCACAAATATTTTGTGTTCGACCATGCGATTATATGGTGGTAGGACTGAAAATGGTGACCAAAATGCGTCAAGAAGGAACCGAGCAAGGAGTTGGAGAAATTCAAGGAGAAGACTCCTGCAAAATCTCATCAAATCTCTTCTGCAGCTAAAAGAAAAGGGAAGGAGCCCATGGTTGCTCCATCCAAGAGAAGAAGAGCTCTCCTCGTTGAGGATGAAGATGATGAGGAAGACATCACCATCTCTGCATTGGCTTTGAAGAATTTAAGTCGTTACGTTTCCACGAAAGAATCGGAACAAATGACAAAAGAAGCGAGAGGAGAAGGAAGAAGAAGAAATAGAAGCTGAAAAAGAAACAGAGGAGGAAAGACCTGAAGAAGAAAGAAGAGAAGAAGGAGAACCTGAGGAACACTCTTCTCCACCTGTAGGCATGGAAACAGGGGGAGATCACGAGAAAGGAGTGAAGTCTTCATATCCTGATGCAAGTGTGAAGGAGTCAGTCGCTCACCTGCAGACCCAGAGGATGTTTATGCCTCTCAATTTCCAGAGGAAGGTCATGAAGTTTCATCGCCAAACCTGCGAGATTATGCTGATCTACCATCGTCTGCATTTACTCCATCAGATCGAGCCGAAGCAAGTACTCAGACTGATAATGGAGCAGATTTTCGCAGAATCATGGATATTCTCTTGGAGATGCGAGGTCAAATTTATGCCTTGGGATGTGAAGTTCAAAGCTTGAAGAATGAAGGTCAAGCTTCTTCCCTGTTCATTGAATGATAAAATGCAAGCCCTATTTGTTCGAATCGGCCAATGCCAAGAGTGAGGAGATTGCACAACTAAAGGAAGACTTTAAAAGGCTGGAAGGCATCGTTCAGTCTATGGAAGATTTCCAGCTTGTCCGCGTTCCCAAGCAATCTTGACTTCATCTCATCCTTTTTAATGATGACAAAAAGGGGGAGAGATGCAAGATTTGAACAAAAACTTTTCATTCATTAAACTTTTAATTGTTTGTTGGATTGTTTTGTTGTTTGAACTCGTTTGACTTTGTTTTGTGTCCGGATGAGAACCGAACTAGACTTGGACTTGATGCTTCTATTAACTAATATTGATATCTTATGGATGGCTTCATCATATACTTTGGACTAACCTATTTTCGTGGTTGCAGATTCTAGTGTTATTCTGTTAGCCATTTATCTCTATAAGATATGCATACATGTTTGAGAAATGTTTTGCGGTCAAAGATATCCAAATACGTAGGAAAGTTTTGTCACCATAAAAAAGGGGAGATTGTTGGAGAAATCTTCTTGAAGTATTTTGAAGTTGACAAAACGTTTCTATCGATCTAGTCGAAGGCTTGCGGGACTCGTTATTTAAAGTTTGAAGACCTCCGGACAGCCGGACTCAAGACTCAAAGTCTATCCTCATTGACATCTCTAATCTGTTGAAGAAAGGTTATCCAGGCGGATGTTTCGTTAAGGATTTAACCTTATCAACCGGAGAAGATCTCGTGGCTGGAGAAGACATAACGGAGTCCTTTGATTAATCGAAGATTGACTCGATAATTGAAGATCCGGTGATTGCCTAAATATTATTGGAAGGTTCGCTTATGGAAACCGAGATCCCGATTGTATGGGCGAACATGATTGATGGGCTATCAACACGTTCCTTTAATAGCTTGAAGAATCATCCTAATTGATTCCGTCCAACGGGTAGATTGGAGGAATTCCTTTGGTAAGTGCCAACGGGTATGATGGCATAAAGGAGTATATAAGGAAGACGGTCTTAGTTGTTCAAGGTGTGCGCGATAGAAGAATTCCAAAGTCTGAAGCTCCTTTTTGTTTAGACAATTCCTTTGAGCGAATACTTGTATACAAAAGAGAGTCTATATTTGTGAGAAATCTTGAGGAGGTGTGGTAGAACATCTACACTATGGAATCAAGGTAAAGCTGTGCTGTAACTTCTCTTTTGTTCATAGTGGAATCTAGCCAATAGGCTGTCAATGAAGAAGAGTGGACGTAGGCTTGATATAAGCCGAACCACTATAAACCATGTGTTCAATTTTCTCTTCTCTCAGTCTTACTTTGATTATCGTTTCCTTCAACTGTCTAGTATTGTGCAATTGTTGAAGAAAAATCTTTTATATACCTATTCACCCCCCTCTAGGTACTCATACTAGCAATATCACCACCTAGGGTTTGGTTAATGGATTGTTAAGCCTAGACTTAACTCGAGCTCTCCCAAGCCCATACTAATTTGCGACTTAGGTTCAAGTTCTTAATATGCAATTGATTTTCAATTAGGAGTCGCCACTAATCTATTTTTGGTGGGTTGATTAGAAACACAAGTAAAGTAACAGGAGATTTACTTTACTCCTACAAACGAGAGAATTATGAGTTCGGGGACTTGATTACGCTAGATTTCTTTAACGCCCTTTCGGTACCATTCTTTTATTTTCAAAAATGCTTTTGCAGGCAGCTTAAATTGATTTTAAATCTAATTTACTAACATGTGAGGTGATCATGCGGGTGCGCAAACCACCAATTTAACACCCAGATAAATAGTGAATAAATTGCAAACTTAACTCAAAACAATGAAAGCATCTGCGTTGTTAGATCAAAATTCACATTAGCAGTCCTAAATATGATTTCTAATTAACACACAATTTCTTCTTTTTTTTTCACTTAATTAATGAGAATCATGCTTTATGCAATGCATGCCACTAATTTAACATGAAATGATATGACATGGCGACAAGATTTAGCTATATGACTTAAGCAATATGACATAAATAAGCATGATCCTGAAGCATGAGATGGATTTATTCTAAAAAATAATTTTTTGTCTTTTCCATGAGATTCAAAATTGAAGAAATGCAACACTTAAATATGCAATCTAAATTAATCTAATGACCTAATTCTAATGACGGGCAATTTCTAATTAAATGAACCTAACAAAAATCACTAAATGACATGCATTGTATGAACCTAATTCTATATGACGTGCACATGATTTTTATTTTCCTAATAAGCATGTAGTCTATCATAATATGCAATGACGTGCAAAGAATGCTCTAATTCTAATTTTTTATTTATGAAATTCGAAATTAAAATTGCCAAATTAATTAAACGTGTAATTCAAATTTAAAACTAACATTCTAAATGAATACATTTTTTGGATTTTTACTTTTAAAAAATTTAAAAGAAAATCTCTATTATAAATATGCAAGATAACCCTAAAACAAGAAATATTCTAAAATGCATATAATCCAACTCAAATATATATATTGGGTTTTTTTCTTTACGGAAGCAATCAAATAAAGGCATCAAGAACAGCACAGCAACAAATCAAGCAATATATCATCCATGTCCATTTAATTTTGGGAAATAAATTGACGAATCATATCTCATGCATGAGATTGGATTGGCCAATTTTTAAATAAAATCACGAATCGTATCTTGAGCGTGAGATCGGATTGGTGATTTTTCCGTGCGATTGCGAGTCGTATTTCAAGCGTGAAACAAACTGTCAATCGTATGCACGTTATGAAATTAGGAAAATTTCCTAATTCATGAGGGATCAAGAGATCTTTCGGATATGGCAATATCGATCAAACATTCAAAGAAAGATTGCGATATTACGAATTAGGCAGCAAGATATATGAAAATCAAATTGATCCAGAGTCTTACCTAATTCACGATGTCACGCGGGTGACCTCCAAATTTGGATGGATGATGGGTCACCGAAATCACAGTGAGGAAGGCCGGCAATCAGTAGCATGCACGGTTGTTCGGTAATCATCGGACGTGTTCCACAAGACCGAGTATTTGGAATTCTGTTTGAAAACTTCAGCTTCTTTTCACTTTGCTATCAAGCTTCACTTTTTGCACGTTCACATTGTGCGCCCACTATTCTTTCACTCGCAATTTGGTGTCTTTTGTTTGACCAAGTCTCAAGCTCCACTCAATCTCTTGAAGACCCCATCATATCCTCCCTTGGCCATCCAAAACGTGCGTTGCCGACGATATCTCAATTGCAGGTTTGTAGATAGCCAGGGATGTGCGGACTACGATTGTGAGAGTTACGTAACTTGCAAGGGAAACAAAGAAACAAAACTTGCCAAATCTAAATTGCGAGTCGACTGGTGGAACACGTTGAGGTACAGCAAGCTGCTGTTGCCGATCGTCGAGCGAGGATTGGACCACCATAAGGAACCGAGAGCAACTTTGTAATAAAGACAGGTGCAGTAAGTTGTTTGCATTACTGGACCTCACGATGACTAAGCGGGCTACTGAGAAGCTGCCGTATTTTCACCAAAAATCTGCACGCAGATGGTAAAACATTGTATAAACATGACCGACTATCGTGAAAGCTCGTTGGGCTAGCCGCAAAAGAAAACATCAAACTTGCGAGATAACTTGTAATCGTCAATAGCAAAATTGATATTGCAAGGGAACTGAGAAAGTTTCACTCTTTGGGCGCTAGGTTGGGCAAAAGTGTTATAGACACAAGGCTTAGCGACCCATAAAGCGTCAGGGACTGGTCGTCACTAGATGGACCGCTCCGTGATGATTGAACTGGTGGATCTAGAGTGGGGCCAGGAACTGGGGAAGCTCGCCAAGTTGTAGCGATGGCGATGAACTCTCGGAATGCCAATGAGGATTCCCTGGACTTGATCGCGGGTCTGCACGAAGAAAGGCTCGGTTGCCTTTCTTTCTCTTGACTTGAATCCATAGCCTCCTTTTGGCTTTTCCTTCGTATTGTGGTCGAGAAAAGCTTCAATTAGTTGAACTTGACAGTGAGTGGGTGTCTGACTAGATCGGCAAACCACACTCACGAGAACGGCCACCAATGTCACCGCTGCATCACCATCTTCAGTTATGAAGGGCTCTCGCCATCTTTCTCCCCTCGCTACCCCTCACGTATATCGCTCTCCTCTCTTTGTGTGGCCGGGTGTTCGCACATATGTGGGCCTCTCAAAACCCTACGCGTATTAATCTATTTATAGGCCACATATTAGGGTTTTTAATTTTCCAAAATCATATCCACAAAAATTTCTTTTCCAAACACAATATTTGCTTTTGAAGTGAATCTCACAAAGATAAATCCGTAAAATCTCCCCAGGGATACGGGCTTGGGCCAATTTGCTCTCTTCATGGGCTTAGCCCGACTCATCAAATTAAATTTTCTGAAGCATTAATTCAAACCCATCCGTCACCGTCCCAATGTAAATGCAAACTAAAAATAAATGCACCTAAAAATATATGCTATACAATTAAATATTTTTTCAGGGATAAAATTAACCCTTAATTTTTTAATGCAATAAATGACTAAACGGGTCGCTAAAATTTAGGTGTCAACAAGTGCAGCAATGATCTCGAGCATTTGGAACTTCTCATTCAATCTTAGTCAATCAATCAATCAATTCACATGAGTCTTGATTATAGGGTCAAATCATTATGACATGTCTCATTCCGTGTCACGTAATTTTATCCCATAATCAGGCGCAGGTAAATCATATCGGTGGTTCAATCTACACTTGATATTCACTATCAATATTCAAATTCTATAATCAATACTCAATTTCATCCCAATACTCAATACTCAATCTCAATCTCAATACTCCAATAATAGACTCAAGATCAAACTCAAGGCTCTAGAGGTAATTCCCATGCGACTTAAGTCACCTTGTAACACTCTATGTAGCACTGACATGGACACGTGACATACGACACGATACGGCACGACACGCCAACACGTCATTTCTTAAAAATAGAAAATTTCGACACGTTCCGACACGTTATATATTAAATATATTTTTATATATAAATACATAAATAAATAATAATAAAAATAGCCTAGAATTAATTTACACGAAAAATATTAAATAATATCATTTATTATTTTAATTTGTTACAATAATACATAAAACTTAGAGGAAAAAAACATTGTTTAAAGAAAAATGCTGAAGTGATATTTTTAAATTTATTTATTTATCATATATAGCATTTTTTATTACTTCTTTCATAGTAAAAGACTTTTTAAAAATAAAAATAAATTTTAAAAACAAAACTGAAAAAAAAAAAAATTGACCCGTACGTGTATATTTATAGCAATTTTATTACTTCTTTTGTGTATATTTATATTTTGATCCCTCAAATATTAGAAATTTTTAAAATTGACCCCGTGTGTGTCGGAATCGCGTGTCGGAATTTTGGACTCGCGTGTTGGAGCGTGTCGGAGAGAGTTGATCACATGTCGAATCTTTTGACACTCGTTGACCGCGTGTTGGGATGCGTCGGAATGTGTCGGACATGTGTCGGAGTGTCGATATGACACGAAGGCCTCCGGAGAGTGTCCATGCTACATAGGTAACACTTAGCCCTTGGTTACTACAAGTGATAATATAAGGCACTAGAGGTGACTCACATGAAGTCTTGCTATCGTGTAGTATTTAGTCCTTTATTATACTAGGAAATAGTATAAGGCACTAGAGGCGACTCACACGAGTCTAGATATCATGTAGTACTTAGCCATTCACTATGCATGACAATACTGCAAAGCATTAGAGGTAATTTCCATGCGACTCAGGTCGCCATGTAACACTTAGCTTTTGACTACAATAAGCAATAGTATAAGGCACTATAGGCGACTCACAGGAGTTTCATCTTTGTGTAGTATTTAGTCCTTTACCTGCCCACAACCTATTGGGTTCCCTCAATACGACACATCTCACCTCAACTTTCAATAGTCAACTTGCCTTGACTATAAACCATCACATGATTATTTACTCACAGCCAAGGACATGGTGCTTCGCACTTAAGTTCCTCAATTAAAATATGTCTTGGCCTATTTTCTTTGTATTAAAAATACCCGATAAAAATAATTAAGTGTGGGTACATGGTCAACTTGAGCCAAAAACAGAATATATTTATTTTCAAAAATCCCACTATTTAATATAGTCCATAAAAACATTTTTGGCGTTGTAAACCGATGCCCGGTATTTTCTAATTAAATATCTAAATTACAATTCCGGTTAAATAAACCAAATATACCAATGCAATCAACACAAAATTTTGGAATAAAGAACCAAAATTATAATTCTTACTCAATTTGCACAAATCAACACTTAATTAAATAAACCAAATATACCAATGCAATCAACACAAAATTCCGATTACCAACTATCTCGGTCTAATTTTCGGAAAATAATAAATAATTAAATAATTACCAAAATTAATTAAATAAATACCAATAAATGCTATAAATAGGAACTTAGGCTGGAAATGCCTAGTTAAATGCTGAAATGGGCCCAGAAAATTTTCGAACCAATCTAGATAAATAGTACAGCTTATCTAGTCTCTAATCTAGCTATTATATCCACCTAACATGCATAAATGAATAATTAAATTGCTAATTCGTTCTAACTAACCACCTAAATCTCAATTAGCCTAAACTAAATAACCCCCAAGCGTCATTAACTCCATAAGCATAGTTTAGTGAGTAAACTCATTGGTTTAGCATGAAAACCAATTCACGACGATAGTGGCACGACGACGGCTGACAAACTCTGAAGCGGCAAAGCCAAATGAGGCTTGGACCGGGCCGAAAATGGCCCCACAAGGCTCACGGTTGTTGCTAGTCTTGAAAGGAGTTGCTGGTTGTGGCTTCGAGTGGGTTGGCGTGTGGGCTAAGTCATGGACGTTGGAGCAAGCATGTAGGGGAAAGCTGGATGGAAGGGTAGTAGCTGGAGGGAAAAGAAGAAGACGTGTGGATGGAAGTCAGTAGCTAAGGGAGGAGAGAATTGTGCGAGAAAGAAAGGCAAAGAGGGAGAGACGTGCATGAGAAGCCAGTGGGGGTAAGAAAAAGTAAAAAAAAATATCTATACATAAATGTTTGGTCCCCTAAAATCTTCATGCACATCCCCTTTGGTCCCCCACGTTACTTTCTTGCATAATTTCCACAAAAACTCCATTTTGGTGCCAAATATTGTAGCCCCCATGCCAAGCTCCGAATTCACTCAATTGGACTTCAATTTCTTTAATTTGATGTCCAATTTTGCTAAGGAAGACGCCCACACATCTTCTACAAGTTCACTTCACCAAATAGCTTGGTTTGGAAGCAAAAAATCCCTTTAATTTAGCCCATTCGAATTTCCGTTCTTTTCCGAATCGTTCGAATTGATTTTCCATAAAAATCTCAATCTCGCCGAAAATTCTTCGAAGGATGAATCAACGTTCCTAAAATAAATCGTGACATGATAGAACTTTCAATTTATGAAATCGGGTTCAAATTCACAATTAATTTCAATCTGACGCGATTGTAGCGTGACCTAACCTATCAGGTAGCTTTTATGAATTTTTAGTACAATTGACCCGTGGTCGATTATTTTCAAGCCACATTGTACATCTTCGACTCATTGGCGACTCTCGATTATCGTGAAAATCTCGATATTTCAATTATGGACACATGGTACGAAAATGGCAGAAAAACGGTCTAGTATCGTTCGACAAAAAATTTGCAATTAGGTGGAATCACCAACACACTAATCACATACCTCTATTAAATCGACCTATCTTTGGTCTCTGATCGATTTTGACGGTGTTGTAATGATCCTTGCAGATTAGCACAGTCGAGCAGTCGATTCCTAGTCGAATTCTCAAGGTTATTGTGCTAAAATCCCTTAATGGATTCACCTTATAGGCTAGTTATCTCGTGAGGGGCCCACTCGGAGAATAAGGCCATAGGCGTGTCGATGAAAAACCCATTTATCTCATCAAAATCAGACTTGAAAAATCAGGATGTCATAACTCTCCCCCTCTTATAAAAATTTCTTCATTGAAATTTAATTATTATAAATCTTTAAACAAAAAGATGGGGGGTATAGTCATCTCATCGCATCTTCACTTTCCAAAGTTGCTCATTCAGTGCTGTGGTGTTGCCATACCACTTTAACCATACCACTTTAACTAATGGGGTCGTCTTGGTACGCAGAATCTGCTCCTTCCGATCCACAATCTAAACTGGGCTTTCCATTTATGACACTCGTCGTCCATGTCCAATTCCTCAAAATTAAGCATGTTGGTCGGGTCAGGCTCATACTTCCTTAGCATCGACACGTGAAAGATGTCATGTACTTGCGCTAACCTCGGTGGTAATGCAAGACGATACACTAGGATCCCGATTCGTTCAAGAATCTCAAATGGACCTACATACCTTGGACTCAGCTTTCCTTCTTGCTAAAGCGCAAAGTACCCTCATTGGTAACACTTTTAGAAAGACGTGATCACTAACTTGGAATTTCAATGGTCTTTGACGCTTATCGGCGTAGCTTTTCTGACAGCTCTGAGTGGTCTTTAATTTGTCTTTGATGACGACAACTGCATCCATTGACTGTTGAACCAGTGCAGGTCCGTGATCTTTCGTTCTTTGACCTCATCCCAACACACTAGCGTTTTGCATGTTCTGCCATACAACGCTTCAAAAGGAGCCATCTGAATGCTTTGCTAGTAGCGGTGAACCTCGGGTCTTGGTTTGATGTCACTGGCACTCCATGCAGACGAACTATCTGACACACATACCACTCTGCTTGCTTGTCCAAATCGAGGTCCTTTCATACTGCAATGAAGTGAGTCGACTTCGTTAGTCCGTCGACCACTACTCAAATAGAATCATTACCCCTCTAACTCATTGGTAAGCTTATCACAAAATCCATTGTGATGTGTTCCTACTTCCACTCAGGAATCTCGAGAGGTTGCAGAAATCCTCTCGGCTTACAATGCTATGCCTTCACTTGCTGACACTTTAGACACTTGGTGACATACTAGGCAATGTCCGCTTTCACACAAGACCATCAATAATGTTGATGCAGATTCGATACATCTTCATACTGCCTAGGTGAATGCTATATCTGCTACGATGAGGTTCTGACAAGATCTCTTCTTTCAACTTTGCATTGTCAGGTACACACCATCGTCCGCGAAATCTTAGTGTTCCGTCTTTAGAAATATGAAAATTAGCCTTTCTCTTTTTCGTATCCTCTTGTAAAATCTTCTTTATCTTTGGATCTATCAACTGCAACATCTTGATTCTTATTTGTACTTTCGGTTCAATTCTAAGGATGGCCATAAGATGTGAAAGGTGGCCTACCTCAAATTTGAAAATTGAATCTCTAGTGCTCCTTCGAGTAAAATCCACACCTGACTCACCATCTGCACAATCGATGACTTTCGACTGAACACATCTGTAACTTTCGTTCCTTCAACTGTCGTATTCACTACAGTTGTCAAATAATCTTGGCAACCTACATGCAAAAATTGATTGCCTTAAGTGACGAATTTAAAATAATCGAAGGTCCTTCTTGGTTTCTAACAAATTCCAAACTTCCACACGCTAACCTGTATTACTTCATAATAACAATCCATTACCACAAGATGTTTCTTGAACCAACCCTTTTCATATAAAACGTCAAAGTTATACATAAGCGAAAAAGTTAAGTACAACTCTAGCCAGTAATTCTTTTTTTTACAACTTCATTTCAACAAACTGAAATTCTACAAGTTTAACCAAAATTTCTCTACGCCATTATGATAAAATTACCCTAAAAACATTCTTCCCCTGGTCGGTGCATGGCTCGGTTCATTCTTGTCCCCTTTGCCATCTTAGTGGCGTCCTGTCTGCAGTGCATTCCCTCTGTTCTGTCCCATCGGTGGTGGCGGTAGCAACTGTTGTGGTCCCATTTGCTTGAGTGGACAATCCTTGAACTGGTGGCCGTGCTAGCCACATTTAAAACAAGCTCCCGTCCTTTTATAACATGGACCTGAACCATGTCTTTTCCTATAGAAACGACACACGTTGTTCAAGTTGGGCATTGACTTTCCAATTTCATCCTTTTTGTTGGGCAGAATAAGATACCTTCCTTCAGTCATAGGTTTCTTTCCAAATCGATTCCCATCCCTGTTAGACCCAAATCGCGACCTAGATGCAGCGGCTTGTTTGTTATGGTCTCTCTCTATCATTTGGACCCGTTCATACAGGTCGTTGTAGTTCCTCAAGTTGAGTAGCATTAGTGGACTCGAGTCCATCTCTGAACCTTCTAGCTTGGTCTACTGGATCCTCGACCAATCTAGGGGCATACTATGACAGTTCAACGAACTTCGCTTCATACTGATCAATTGTCATCGTACCTTGGCGAAAGCGCTGGAATTCTGCCATCTTTAGTTCTCTGGCAGTCTCAGAAAAGCATTTGCTATTGAAGACCTTGACAAAGGCATTCCACTCCGGAACCACACATTCAGCAATGAGTAGTTCGCTTCAGGATCCACCCCCTCGCGAGCAGGATGTTGGCCGAGTAGAGCTGGGAGGGAATACCATTCCTCTGGTGGTCATCCACCAAGTGTTTCTAGAGTTGATAGGCTGCAAGGATGGCCTTCTCTGTCTTGGTGCACATCAGCAGTGTAAAGGTCTTCTCTAAACCCTGAATCCATAGGGTTGTAGCTTCAGGATCTTCTGCACCAGTGAACCTCGGTGAGTTCAACTTCAGAAATTGCTCCACGAGTTTATGCGTCGGCCTCAAAGCGACCATGTTCGTAGGTGGAACTTTTGCAGGTGCGGCGACAGGTGCAGTTGTAGCTATGGTTGCGGCTGCGGTAGCGGTGGCAGTAATAGCAGCATTGGTAGTGGTAGTAGCAATAGTTGTAGCGGTGGCGGTAATGGCGGCGACTTGATTCTAGGCTTGTTGCCCCATTAGATCTCTCATCGCCTCTAGTACCTACATGATCCCGACAGTTCTTGGATCACTAGGGGCTACTACACCAGCATCAATTGGAGGCGATGCCACTCCACTAGCGCTAGCTTGAGCTGGCATTATACCACGACCACCTCGAGTGCCGACCCTAGTTGGCGTCCGACCCCGAGTCACTAGTCCTATGGTTTTCTTTCTATGAGTCATTTACTCTTGGTCACTCATACTACAGGATCTGTATAGAAACCTGTTATCCAATTCCAATACCAGATTAGAATTTAAGTGACCTCACTAACAAGCGATAAATCAGCTATCACTTACATGCATCGGCGTATTAAAAGCTTTTTTTACTAACTATCTCATGACTCATCGTACCTTATCACTCCAAACACAGACCTTGCTCTGATACCACTTAAATGGGGATGTAACGTCTCGAACCTCGAGCGTGTGCCCATCCCTTGGTGGTCGATAATAAAATTGCGATGTCCTAGGACGCGTCGTTGACCCATTCATTTTAATGTGCATGCGAAAGAGAATTACTAATCCCCTAACCACAATAAATGTGGGATAGAAAAGTAGGACAACAAATTTGAAATCAATCAACACAGCTTTTATAAACAATCTGATTTACAAACAGAGGCCAAGTCTAGGGTCTAGCTATAAGAGGTCTATCCCTAAAAAGAACTTCTGAGCCACACATACTTCTGACCCTTCCCCATCAAGCTCCAGGTCCTTCATGCTAGGGACTTGAAATGTTAAGCCCACGACAGGGTGAGACAATCTCTTAGCAAGTTCACCCCTTAAACTTTCACTAGAAAGGAAATACGCCTAGAGGCGGTCTATGCACATAATACAGAAGATTTACCTCACCTCAGTTTCCTCCTGCATGTTAGCACAATTAATATATCACATAAATGCAGCAACGATCTCGAGCATTTGGAACTTCTCATCCAATCTTAGTCAATCAATCAATCAATTCACAAGAGTCCCGATTATAGGACCAAATCGTTATGACATGTCTTATTCCGTGTCACACAATTTCGTCTCATAATCAGGTGCGGGTAAATCATATCGATGGTTCAATCTACACCCGATATTCACTCTCAATATTCAAATTCTATAATCCCAATACTCAATACTCAATCTTAATCTCAATACTCCAATAACAGACTCGAGATCAAACTCAAGGCTCTAGAGGTAATTCTCATCTGACTTAAGTCACCTAATAACACTTAACCCTTGATTACTACAAGTGATAATATAAGGCACGGGAGGTGACTTATACGAAGTGTTGCTATCATGTAGTACTTAGTCCTTTATTACACTAAACAATAGTATAAGTCACTAGAGGCGACTAACACGAGTCTAGATATTGTGTAGTACTTAGCCCTTCACTATGCATGACAATACTACAAGGCACTAGAGATAATTCTCTTGCGACTCAAGTCGCCATGTAACACTTAGCCCTTGACTACATTAAGCGATAGTATAAGGCACTAGAGGCGACTCACACGAGTTTCATCCTTGTGTAGTACTTAGTCCTTTATTTGCCCATAACCTATTGGGTTTCCTCAACACAACACATCTCACCTCAACTTTTAATAGTCAAATTGCCCTAACTATAAACCATCACACGATTATTCACTCATGGTCAAGGACATGGTGCTTCGCACTTAAGTTCCTCAATTAAAATAATGTATTCGCATATTTTCTTCGTATTAAAAATACCTGATAAAAATAATCGTGTGTGGATATACGGTCGGCCTGAGCCAAAAAACACAATATTTTTCTTTTAAAAAATCCCACTATTTAATAGAGTCCATAAAGACATTTTTGGCAATGTAAATTGACGCCCGGTATTTTCTAATTAAATATCGAAATTACTCAATTTTGAAATAAATAACCAAAATTATAATTCTCACTTAATTTGCACAAAGTAGCACTCAATTAAATAAACCAAACATACCAATGCAATCAGCATGAAATTCCGGTCACCGGCTATCTTGGTATAATTTCCGTAAAATAATAAATAATTAAATAATTACCAAAATTAATTAATTAAATACCAATAAATGTTATAAATAGGAATTTAGGCCGGAAATGCCTAATTAAATGCTGAAATGGGCTCGAAAATTTCTGAACCAATCTAGATAAATAGTATAGCTTATCTAGTTTCTGATCTAGCCATTCTAACCACCTAACATGCATAAACGAATAATTAAATTACTAATTCATTTTAACTAACCACCTAAACCTTAATAAGCCTAAACTAAACAACCCCTAAGCATCATTAACTCCCTAAGTAGATTTTAGTAAGTAAACTCATTGGTTTAGTGTGAAAACTGGTTCACGGCGACAACGGCGTGACGGCGGTCGACAAACTTCGAAGTGACGACACCAAATGAGGCTTGGACTGGGCTGAAATGGCCCCACAAGGCTCATGGTTGTTCCTGGTCTTGAAAGGAGCTGTTGGTTGCGGCTTCGAGTGGGCTGGCGTGCGGGCTGAGTTGCAGACATTGGAGCAAGCATGTAGGGGAAAGCTGAATGGAAGGGCGGTAGCTGGAGGGAAAAGAAGAAAACATGTGGATGGAGGGAAGAAAAAGGCAGAAAGGAAGGCGACAGCTAAGGGAGGAGAGAATTGTGCGAGTGAGAGAGGGAAAGAGGGAGAGACGCGCATGAGAAGCTAGTGGGGGAAGAAAAAGTGAAAACAAATATCTATACATAAATGATTGGTCCTCTAAAGTCCTCATGCACATCCCCTTTGGTCTCCCACATTACTTTCTTGCTTAATTTCCACAAAAAATCTACTTTGGTGCCAAATATTGCAGCTCCCATGCCAAGCTTCGCATTCACTCAATTGGACTTCAATTTCTTCAATTTGATGTCCAATGTTGCTAAGGAAGAAGCCCACACATCTTCTGCAAGTTCCCTTCACCAAATAGCTCGGTTTGGAAGCCAAAAATCTCTTCAATTTGGCCCATTCGAATTTCCGCTCTTTTTCGAATCGTCCGAATTGATTTTCCGTAAAAATCCCAATCTTGCTAAAAATTCTTCGAAGGATGAGTCGACGTTCCTAAAATAAATCGTGATATGACAGAATTTTCAATTTCTGAAATCGGATTCAAATTTGCGGTTAATTTCAATCTGACACAATTTTAGCATGACCTAACCTACTAGGTAGCTTTTAGGAATTTTTAGTGCAATTGACCCGTAGTCGATTATTTTCCAGCCACATCATACATTTTCGACTCATTGGCGACTCTCAATTGTCATGAAAATCTCGAGGTTTTAAATACGAACACAGGGTACGAAAGTGACAAAAAAAATCGGTCTAGTGTCGTTCGATAGAAATTTTGCAATTAGGTTGAATCATCCACGCACTAATCACATACCATTATCAAATCGACATATCTTCGGTCTCTGATCAATTTTGACGATGTCATAATGACCATTGCAGATTAGTACAGTCGAGCAGTCGATTCCTAGTCGAATTCTCAAAATTATTGTGCTAAAATCCCTTAACGGCTCCACTTGATAGGCTAGTTATCTCGTGAGAGGCCCACTCAGGGAATAAGGCCATAGGCGCATCGATGAAAAGCCCATTTCATCTCATCGAAATCGGACTTGAAAATCAGGATGTCACATATGTTTTGTCATTTGGGGCCAATTTACTTATTTGTGTTTTGTTTTATATTTCATGAAGGCTGCCCCATCCACTTTTTCTATTTGTGTTTTAAATTCTTTTTCATGCCTTTTTCACCAAGTACAAACACGTATGGTGTCACGCCTTGATCCTCGGGCACACACCCCTCCCTCACCTGGTTGGTATAATAGAGACGTTCCAGGACGCATTACTAACCCGTTTATTTTAATACGCATGCGGGAGCATATAAATAATCTCCAGACAATAAAATAATGTGATAGGAAAGTAGGACTCCAAATTTCTACTTTAAAATCAACCACCCTTATATAGATTGCAAACCATAGTGCAAATATATACAAGGCGAATTGTTAAGTCAGGTTTTAAACCACAAGTTCATAAAACAAGGTCTGCAATCGACTCCCATCAAAAGAGATTTGTCCTATGACTAACTAGTCCAATAGGACCGTCAATTCTTCAGGCTTCACCTTCTACATTCCAAGCCTCTGGTCCTTCACCACAACCATCTAAGGACCTAAAACTGGTTATTTAATTATCAGTGAGACTACCTCTTAGCAAATTTTACCCCCTAAGACTTGATTAGGAAGCCAATACACTTAAGAAGCTGCCTAAGCCCAACACGGATCATAGGGCTTACCTTGGCCTCAGTTCCTTTTTGCAAGTCAATACAATTTATACAATCCATATATTCACCAAATTACTTCCATCAATCACTTCACAAATCAATTTACCTAACTAGATCGAATCATCGATCAATCGACTCAGTCGATTACATGTCAACAAGATCATTCCCCAGTCATCTCAATCAATACTACCTATAAGTCCGATCATACCCAAGACTACTTATTATAAGCCGATAATAGGTGGTATAGCTCACCAGAAGCTGCCTCAATTAATGAGATAATATGTTATATGTATATGTTTGCTAAGAGCTACCTCAATTTCTAATATAGTATATTATATATGCTTGCTAGAAGCTGCCAGACATACTTTCATAATATGCTGAGAATTATATATGCTCACCAGAAGCTGCCAATCATACTTTCATATTATGTTGATAAATGTATATATGCTCGCCAGAAGCTGCCAGCCATACTTTCATAGTATGCTGATAAATGTATATATGCTCGCCAGAAGCCGTCGATCCACTGATATGATATATTTATTATGCTCATCAGAAGTTGCCAGCCGTGCTTTCATAATATGTTGATAATTGCTCATTTAATCAATTCACCATTTTTATCCTTCTTGATAAAAATACCCGTGTGTGGGTACACAGTCGGCCTTAGCAAAAATATAAGGTTTTCACTTTTGAACCTCCCACTATTTTTAGCAATCCCAAAATAGATTTTTGGCGATGTAGACCGATGCCTAGTAATTTTTCACTTAATTACCAAATTTAATTAATTTAGGAATAAAATCCTAAAATCATAATTAGTTTAGGAATAAAATCCTAAAATCATAATTAGTTTAGGAATAAAATCCTAAAATCATAATTAATTCATTTAGCACAATTTAGCGCCCAAATAAATAAACGGACTGCACCATGATAATTAGCATAAAATTTTGGTTGCTCGGCTATCCCCGCCTAATTTCCGAAAAATAAGTAATTAATTAAATAATTATGGAAAATATTAAATAAATGCAATAAATCCAATTTAAAACCGTAATGCCTAATTAGAAGCCGAGATGAGCCCGAAAATTACCGAGACTTGTTCAATAAATACTATGACCTATTTGTTTGCTAACAACCTAACCATTTGCCTAACAACCATAGATAAATCCATAATTTAATTATTCTAATTTAATCTATCCATCTAATTGCACTTAATTAAATCTAATCAATCCCTAAGCATCATTGGCATACTAATAAGAGATTAGTGAGCAAAACTCACTTGTTTAACGAGCAGGTCGGATCAAACCGAAGGGAATGTCATGGGGGACGTTTCTTCTCAAAGCAGACCTAAGTTTTGAGGCCCGGAACACCTCCAAAACGAGCCCGACACCTTGCTGGAAACCCACAAAAATTCTATTCTATTCTTGTTGAAACATAGAGGAAACAAGCTCGGTTAGGCAAAGCAAGACCAGTGGAAGGCTTGGCGAGGTAATCGGCGGCTGAATGGCGAAGAAATGGGTTGATCGGAGCTTTGGCGAGTGGGTGGTCGGCAACTGGTGGCTCCCAGGGGTCTTAGGGATCTTGTAGGTGAATGGAACGACTAAAAGAAGGGTCGAAATGGGAGAAAAATGAAGAAAATCGTGAAACGGTGTAGGCGGGTAGGGGATCGACGGACTGGCAACCGGCAGCTTGCGACGACTATATAGGACGGCTGATGGCTTTGTTCGGGGTGAGGTCAGGCTTGTTGGAACAGTCTAGATGTCCTCGTCGCGGCGATGGGTGGCTCGTTTGTTGATTCATCCGCGAAGTCTATTTTTTACTCAGATCTTTGGCAAAAGGTCAGCTGGAGCAGAAACCGGCATAAGTGAAAACAAAGGAGGAAAACAGTCCGGCGATGGTGTGGCTGCTCCGGTGACTTCCTTAGCTGCCGGTGGGGTTTGAACAAGGTGAGAGGAGGGAGATGGAGAGGGTTTTAGATGGCAATGAGGGAGAGAGAGAAGGAAGAGATGAGGTTGGAGAGAAAAGATCTAGGGACAAGGGCTCCACTTGCTTCAACTTTTCATCCCATGGTCTCTTTGACCATTTCCAGCCAAGTATGGCTTCCTTGGCTATCCATGAGCCACCAAGGCCCGCTTCTAGAAGTCCAAAGCAATCCAAAGGTCGCGGGTGGTGGGGGCCCCATATTGTAGGGTGGATCTCGAAAGATATGAAAGAAAGATCTCCCTCCAAGCCGTACATATCATCTCCTTCTCACGTTCCGTGAATAGCCGGGAATATCCAGAAAGGCATTGATTCAACACCAACCGAGCTCAATAAAATTAACCGACATCTCACTAATCCATTTGTCATTTTTCCTCACCCATACAATCCACTTGCTTCCCAATTTTGCGATAAAAAATGATTATCATCATTTTCTAAATAAAAACGGTCCTATGTCGACTTTTTCTCAAAAAGTCTCGGGTTTCAGAAAAATCTTCTGAGACTGAGTTGACACTCCAAGAATTTATTGTGACATGAAATAATTTTCAATTTCTGAAATCGGATTTAAATTTGCAATTAATTTCACTCAAACGCGTTTTTAGCGTGACCTAGGCTACCGGGTAATTTTCAGAGATTTTTTGGTGCAAATGACCCGTGGTCAATTTTCTTCGAGTCATAATGAACCCACTCGACACATCGGTGACTCTTGGTGGTCATGAAAATCTCAAGGTTTCAATTACGGGCATAGGGTACCCAAAACGACAGAAAATCGGTCTAGTGTTGTTCGATAAGAATTTTGTCATCAGGTGGAATCAGCCACACTTTAGTCACACATCTCAGTTGAATTAACCTATTCATGATCTCTTATCAATTTTGACAATGCCGTAATGACCCGTGCAGACTAGCACGGTCAAGCAGTTGACTTCTGGTCGAATTCTCAAGTCCATTGCATTAAAATCTCTTAATGACTTTCCCAGATAGTCTAGTTATCTCACGAGTGATCGGCTCTGAGAATAGCACTATAGATGCATCAATGAAAGGCTCGATTTATTCAATTGAAAACAGTACCGGAAATTCAGGATGTCACATATGGGACCAACTCTCCAACCTATATGGTTGCAAGTGAATTAGAATTTTAATTCTTTGCCACTTCATAAAGAAATTTTGAAGTGGCAAACAAATCTTACGTGTTGCAATTATTTCTGTTTCTGTTATGTTTTTTTCTAGTGCATAATAACATATTGATATTATATTTGTTTTCATTTTGCATCAGGTGAGGGATGTGAAGCAGTGAATCTTTATGATCATAGTTATGTTGAAGTTATTGAGGGTGCTCAAGATGATGGATTTGCCATTATCAATCTTGATGAATTATACATAAGGCATGTAAGATGTGCCGAGGGTAATAGATCAATGGGGAGGGATATGGAGGTTGGAGATAGTAGCATGTATGTGGATGTGCCAACTAATAATATAGATTTCTTGAATATGAATAGCCAAAATGAGTATGCACATCCTAAGTTCAATTTTAAGGTTGATATGGAGAATCCCGTTTTCAAGTTGGGGATGTATTTTGGTAATGCTGAAGAGTTTAGAGAAGCTGTTAAAAACCATGCTATTTAAAAATGGGAGATAAGTGAGGTTTGTTAAGAATGCACGAAATAGGTTGAGGGCAATGTGTTTAGAGGGTTGTGATTGGTTCATTTATGCTTCCAAGGTGCAAAGAGAGCATACTTTACAAGTCAAAACTTTCAAAGCTATATACATATGTAATAGAACTCTACATGTTCCTTAAGTTAGTATTGAATGGCTAGCAAACAAGTATTGTGATAGATTGAGAAACAAGATTAAGAAACAATCCTACATGGCAAAGTTCTTTGATGAAGAAAATAATGGAGTTTGAGAATATTTTGAAGCTATCGAGAGCAATGGTCTATAGAGCTAGGGCTATAGTAGTAAGTATGATCATAGTAATGGATTACCACGAGTATTCACTCATAGATTCTACCCATAAACCCTCATAAGGTTCTAAATTGGGCGATCGGGGTTTTAGACCGCGGTTGTGTGTATGATTGATGAGAGTAGGGGGTCAAGTGAAGTCATAACTTGATCTAGCATTAGAGGAGTGAGCCCACCCTTCATTCATTAGGTCTTAAAGTAGAGATTGTCTAATGGGTAGGTAGAAAAGCTACAAGCCATCACCCAAGTTCCGTGCTGTCTTTTCTTTCTTGAGGAGAAAAAACCTTATTGAGTTCTCACTTGATCTCATGCCTTCTTTTTTTCCCTTAGATTATGTCTTCTTATAGTAGGCATTCTCTTTCTAGACAAACATTTTACAATATCGAAAAAGGCAAAAGCCACTAGACGAGAGGGGCAAGCAGCGATAATAGCTCGACCTTAGCAAGAAGTAAAGGGGGAAGCCTGATCGAGCCCAATGGCCGGTGCCAGTACATGAGAAGCACATTAAAAATTGTCATCGCACTGTCCACAAGAAGAAGATCAACAGGGTAAAAGTTGAAATTTCGTGACTTTGCTTAGCTTCCAGTCTTGAATGGAAAAAGGAGAAGTAGCTTGACCAAGAGGTAGAGGAGCCGCATAACTTGATTCACATTTTCTTCTTGATTAGAGGGGCGTAGCGACATTGTGAGAGAGGTCTCCAAGCCAAAAAGGAAAGCAATCAAAGGAAAGGGTAGAACATGTTCTATTTTCCGATCTTTTTTGTCCCAGTACGGAGATCTAACAATTAAGATGGAAATATTGGAGAGAAAGCATCAACTATCTTCTATACGTGATTGGATTTGAAGAGAGGGATTGGCTTTAGTCACCAATTCCATTCATGGCTTCACTCTCTCTATGCGGTTGCTGACTGCTTTGCTTGAGTAATGAGACTAGTTCCGACTAGGCCATTTGATAATAGATAGGTTGGCTATTACTAAAGCTTTTAAGAAAACAAAAGGCCTGCCCTTGATGAGAGTAGGGATTAGTATAATCATTAGAGTGGTTCTACCCTTTCATTCATGTTTGATGGATCAAAGTTTGGAGGTCTAACAGTTGATTAGGTTAGTAGCGGAATGCCATTTGACCTTACCGAGAGGTTTAATAGCGCGTTCAGGCCCTTAGGAGAGGATGAATCCCTATTAGCGAGGAGTCCCACTATCGAAATCAAGAGGTCTGAAGCAAGGAGTGTTCGCTAGTCCCACCCCATAGAAAGGGGAAAGGTAGAACTGGATCTCTTCGTTAGCCTATGAATAAGAGAATCTGAGGTATGTGAAAGCGCTCTTTTGGGCGAGTGAGTCACGTGCGTTCAAGTCAAAACAAGAGAAAGTAACTCGGCCTTAGGCAGAGGAGAGACAGCTGCTCAAACAAAGAGAGCTTATTGATCCACGTATCTCATTAATTTAGTGATAGGGGTGGAATACGAAGCCGCTCAAACACCATTCCATTGGGGGAGTCCTAGCCTTAGACGGACAAGACAAATGCCGGCTTAGGGGCTGATTGACTTAACTGAATAAAGAAAATTGTGGTTTTCTCATGAGCTTTCTCTAAGCTATTTCACGATAGGAATTTGGGATAGACTCGACGCTAGCAGCCCTTGTGAGATAAAGCAAGTCGAAAAAAAGACGAATCATCAAATCAATTAGGTTCACAGTTAAAGTATGTCCTCAAGATGCATCCACTGAGACTATGATTGTCGGAGAGGGCTTTTTAAAAGCATTGATTGTGTTCAATTAGCCACTCTCCTTTCTTTGACGGCCGGTGGGGTTGAAAGCAAGTCTGGGCACTACTAAGCATTAGCCCAAGAGAAGTGATATCACAAACTTCTAGCATTTCAAGGTGAGGGCAAGAAACAAAGCCAGTTTCGCTTTCAAAGTTGAACATCAGGCAATCGGGCTTTCAGCACTGAGTTTCAAAAATAAGTGAGTTACAATACTCTAGGACTAAGAAGATCAGTTTCTCTTCATCACAGGGCGCATTCGTCTATCGATCTTAGTCTTAGATAATTTGGTGGTAGCCACTACGTCAAGAGCAAAGATAAGAGATATATAAAGAGAAGATTGCCTTTTCCTTGATGAGTTGAAGGTTTGTGACTCCTTCGCTTCGACCATACCTTCTTTCTTTAGTAGCAAGTAGAACTTGAAAGATAGGGGTCAACACCATAAGCATTAGCCAAAACAATAGAAATTGACAAAGATTGAGTTGAAATAGCATTTCTTGTCACCATGACCAGCCCTGACTTGACTGGTGGGTGAAGAAGAGAAAGTCTAAGCGCTAACTCACTAGATGGACAATCGACCCTAAGGAGAGAAGCTACCCCAATTCACTAGCCTAGCCTGGGAACATCACTTCCTATAGTGGCAGGTAGTTGAATTGAAGGAAAGCGGCAGCTAACTGAATGGGTTCTGTCGCACCTAGTTCATCTTCAACCGAGATTGCATCACATCAATGAAGGAATGCAAGTGTAGTTTTCCCCAGATCTAATGTATGATTTTGACCTAATCTTGATCTATTAGAAATGAACTGCCCTACGTTCAAGAAAGAAAAACTATCTGGCTGTAGCCATGTCGAATGGAGAAGGAGGGGCTTCAAGGGTAGAGGCACGAAGTGAAGCAGCTTTCCCAACCCAAGACATAGGTTTAGAAGTGGAATGAGGCAAGGCCGAGGAACTGCCATCTCTTTTCATTTGTTTTGGGTATTACCAAACCTAGCCTAG
The DNA here is from genome assembly GCF_016545825.1 of Eucalyptus grandis. NCBI lineage: Eukaryota > Viridiplantae > Streptophyta > Magnoliopsida > Myrtales > Myrtaceae > Eucalyptus > Eucalyptus grandis. The sequence continues at coordinate 41,030,236 of NC_052619.1, forward strand.
CTTTCGCCAATCACACTAAAGCGGAGCGCCCAACTATGGTAAGGCCCCCTTCTATAAGGGTTAGGTTAGTCAATCCGGCCCGAGACACGTTCATTGACAAAACCGCCATAGGAATGGAGACCTTTCAAAAGCGGAGTCGAACTGATCAACGAGAAAAAGGCCCTATTAACTGTAAACGAATACACCACAAGATCGAAGTGCACTCATACGTCTCCCGCATCAAGTTGACTGCCACCCCCTATGTAGTGATTATATCAATCATGTACGTAGGTAGGACCCCCATTCTGATTGGTATATCATGAAAAAAGAAAGCCATTTGCATCAGGCGCACTACGCTTTCCCTTGCCCAGATGTTCACCTTTCTAAGTCAAGTAATGGTGATCGCCGAAGACTGGAGCCTCGTAACATGTTGACGAAGACCTCCGAACTGAGGATTCAATTACTAGAGGGAGTTACTTTGCCTCCACGGAATAAGAATAGCCCTGCTCTCTAGCCGACAGATCCCCTTGATTATATAATAGAGAAGGAACGTGTCACATTAGAAGTGAACAATCAGAGATGTCCTCTAATCACCACTATGAGGCTGGTCCCTCTTTTAGTAGACTCAACTATGAATATTAATGAAGAAATGATTGCTGGGCTCTTTCTTTCACTACTAACCCCAAGAAGTTTCTTAATGCCGATACTTTCTCTTTCATCAAGCCCTGAGCTTGTGGTCCTCTTTAAGTGTGGGTTCAATTGGATGAATTTGTCAAGTCAAGGTCAACATACATAGCAGCAAGGATGGTGCATCACCTATTTATCATTCTCGCTTGGGAGCCAAAATCGAACAGGCATGCTATCTACTGTATTGGACCTTCGACCCGGCATTCTACACTTGTCGAATTGGAACCAACCACCATTGCATTGCACTCAAACAGTTGAGTGGCCATCAGCCAGCAACTTCCGTGCACAGATAGATATTCATTCTTCGTACCTGGTCCAACCTCACAATCCTTCGCAGGTTGTAAGGAGTTAGTCTTCTTTGGTAAGATGGAATTGGACAAAGAAAAGAGAATGCTCAACCGGAAGAACGACCAACAAAACAAAGACCGTAATTACATAGATAACTGCTCCTCTCTTTATCTGTCTTTAAGGCTTTAAGTTGAACCGTATGGCGGCTAGAAAGAAAGACAACCTCACCTTCTCGTAGATGGTGTCAGTGAGAGCAACTTGAGTCTCCCCCATTGACCTTCTTTTGTGGATAGAATCTTCAATGAATGTAAGCAAGCACTGAACTTAAGAAATGTGCTTGTTGAGTAAGGCTGGCTTTCGAGCCTAAGCCCCTTGTATAGGTTGGGTGCTTGAGCGCTTCTCATATCGATCAAGGTTTTCCTTGAGTTTTCAAGTTGGGGTGCGTTAGCTAGGCCCTTTCCTTATGGGAGTGATAATGCACGCCCTGTAGTTTTTTTCCTTCGCTTGCTCTACAGTACGAGCCTCATATAGAGCCGCACCCTCTTAATATGATGAGAAGAAGAGGGGTCGCCCTCTTTTCTTTTTTGCACCAATCCTTTCCTTTTTTACTAGTACGCAATTTTTGGATTGTATAGCTCAATTGGTAGAGCATTAGGCTTTTAACCTAATGGTCGCAGGTTCAAGTCCTGCTATACCTAAACCTACCTTACTATAGTAGGTGATGCGTAGTAGTGTTCAAAGATCACTCTTTGGCCTTTAGACTCACTTTAGTGACTTTGCCCTTTAAGTGACAAAGGGGGTGAGTCGCTCCAAGCCAAAAGCGATAGAAAATCTCGAACTTGCCCATGCTCATCCTAACCGGCCTCAAAAAGCGATTGGAAAGCAAAGCCCTTCCTTCCAATCCAAGCCGACAAAGCTGCCCCTATATCTAACCACCACTCACCCCGATCACATATTGGCACGTTCATGATGCATCATGATTAAAAGGCCCTAAAAAAGACCTATGCATTAGTGTCGTGCTAAAGCTTGTAAACATGCATTTACATTTAAACATCCATCAATTCAATATAAATTCTCATACATTCATACATCCTCACACCACCTGCAAAACAAAGGGTTTACAAGCACGCGTCCCCTTCTAACTCCCACCTACAAGATCATTTAACACGAGGTTAGTGACTAACCTGATTTTCCACGCGACTTTTGACATGTAGGCGATCCTACACAAGACATGTTAGTTAAAGCACAACAATCATTTTAAACGGCTTCAAGTCTTCTTAATCTAGTAATCAGTCCCTAGCGGAGTCACTAAGCTTGTAGCGACCCAATCTCACCACCCCTCGATCCCTCACCATCAAGAGGAGAGAAAATGGGGAAAGTCTGAATTTATGGGTACTTGATCACAAGAGTTCCCTCACGGCTCATGTTCCAAAAAATGTATTATCTCATCTTTCAAATCAAGCATTTCATGAGTTCTCTTCACGAGATTGCGAACTCTCTCAAGCTCGTATCTCGAGAGACAGCGAAGTATCGCGATCTATATCCACATAGGCGACACACTTTGGGAGAAGAGATCAGGTGTGGTTATTGGATTTAAGGGTACCTTTACCACGGTAGCCCTCTTGATAGTATGCTTTGCCCATAAGGATGTCATCACTTCATCCTTTCATGCTTTCTCCATCTTTGGGGTCCTAATCTAAACCTCATCTAAACCTATAATTAGGTGCATACAATGGAAAGAAATAAACATACATATCAAAACAATGAAAAACATGACATCATGTTAAGATCAATCATTTAATGAAAGTTCAATACAAAAGTCAAATTTTCATGCGAGGGTACCACTAAGACACCTACCCAATCCATTTTTGTGACTTATAGTAATTGTTGACCAATTGTGTTCTCACATGGCTAGTAACGCTTATAAGTCTCCTAATCAAGCGATCTATGTGTTCCCAGGGGTTTCCCTCAATATCATGCATCGACTTTACCATTCATCTAAAAGTCGCATGCATTGCAAAAATTTAAACATGCATGCAGATTTTTTGTACATTATTTCTCAACCGATTAAGCAAGAGAGTGAACCATTGGTAGGTCATTTATTACCAAGGGTATGCGCCAATCACAAAGACAGGCAATTTTTTTATGCATGATGGGATTATATGTATGGGGGGGGGGGACATGTGATATTTCAAAAACATATGTAGCACATTCAATTGCCAAGGCTAGCTCGCGGCTCGCATAAATGCACTCACAAGCGTTGCAAACATTTTGAATGTGGTCCAAACCATGAATTTTCCTTAAGCCAAATCGAGCTTTGGAAAAGAATTTCTTAGAAATTGGTTTTGGGAAACATCACATGTACCAAAGTATTTTTTTAAAGATGCAATTTTGAAAATGCCAATTGTTTAACAACAAAGATCGAAGCATTTAGAAAAATTTCCATGAAGGTGACATAGCCTAATTTTATGCACAAACTAACCTAAAAGGTATAATTAAATAATCACAATCATGTTTATATCAGGAAATTTCAGAATGAGTGTGTAAGGACAACAAAATTAAGCAATACCTAGTGCTAATTTGGCAATGAAAAAAAATTCCCTAACATACATGACATGATGATGAACAACTTTCATGAAAAAAAAATTTCTTAAAAAAATCTACACATGATTTTACAAAAATCAAACAATAAGCAACAACACATCATAAATTTTTCAAAACAATAAGACATTCAGCTAATGTCGCGAGGATTTGTCCTATTGAAACATGTCTAAAAATCATCAAATTTACACACAACATAGCCAACATTATGACAATCAAGTTTCATTAGAGGCCAAGTATAGATTTCAAATAGAAAAAAAAAGAAAAAATATCAAAGATCTATCTAAACAAGGGTTATGACAAGGGTTTGAATTTGATCCCTTGTCCAGATTCCGATCTAGTTTTTAAAAAATGGAAAAGTGGTCTAAATGATGAGCAATCTACATGAAATTAGAAGTATCAGAAACCTCTAAGTGTGCCTCACATCCTCTTAGGAGTGCTCGAGTCCAAACTAGGTCAATTTGGTATCTTAAGATTGAGATCTCTAAAAGTATACGCATCAGTAATTAATGAAACAAAACACAAACATTTATTATAAAACCTCAAAATCATTCAAAGAATGCACACACAACATGAAGAAATCATATGAGACTTAGGATTAGATGCGAAGGAAAGTTTAGATAGTCATCTAATCCTAAGTCAGCATGTAAAATGTTATACAATTTAAATAACTATTATGAAATAAGTCATGATTCCTAATGCTATGCTTGGGAATCCTAAGTGTGAAGAACACTTTTGTGAGACAAATTTAATGTGTAAGATGATACCGAAAGGAGGCGTGACCTAAACATGTATACAAACTCTGCAACATGCAGTTCAATCATCAAGAAGGCGTGATTGTAAGATTTGGTCTCTAGCTGACTCAAACGAGCATGGAAATGTGCACATATGACAAGGTTTCATTTCAGTATTAAATTTATAGAATGAGCATGAATTCAACAATCCTCAAAACATGCATAAACCTTACTAAAAATCTAACATACAGAGCATGCGATGATGAAGATTTCGCATTAAGAGTTTCAAACTTAATTAAGATTATATGAGTCGTGGCAAAAATGATAGAATTGACAAACTATATGCCCATCTCATGTTGTTGTAGTGCCTTTTACTCTAATGCATGCAATTGACTCACTTTGCTAACATAAAGATCTTCCAAAACATGCATCAATTGAACATATGTATTATGTATTTCAACTCTCATGAATGATTTGAGACCAAATATGTAACATCATTGATTCCGACCCCGTAAGGATTGGCCATAAGGTCCTAAAATGATTTATCATGGGCCATTGGCCATGGATCGATCGGTTCGATTGGCAAGGAATCACGGATTAGTCATGATCTAACCGACCGACTGGTCATGAATTGGTGAAGGTGTCGACCGTGAATTTTTTACTAACCATACTTATGGGATAGGATCATCAGCTCATAAGATGACTTTTTGATCACGAGAATTGATCATGGGATGGTTTTGGATTTGTGGATGGTCATGGGTCGATCTGATCGGTCGCAGTTTTTGGTCGCGGGTGATTCTGCTCGGTTATTCATCGATACATGGATGATACAAATTGACCAAATGTGACTTTCTTCCAACCAAAAATGCATCATTCCCTATTTAATTCTTAGTGATTGGAAAAGAATCTCGAATTGGTGATGTCCAATCATGGATCGGTAATGCACCGACCATAAACTCTACTGGTGGATTGGATGCCAACTGGAATGAGCCCAGGAATATACCCAACTATTTCGTCACTAATTCTAAGGTTTATGAGTGCCTTGGCTTTATGCTAGGCCATGGGTAGCCTTAGGATTGATCTCAAACTGATCAAAGGACAATCAACCCTATTGGCCGACCGACCGTCCAAAGAAATGATTGGGTGAATATGGGATGTAATGGCCAAACCTCAAGTGTACGTGATTCGGTTTTTTGAGGTGTACCTAATGATCACTTCTTTGGCCCCAAAACCAACTGGGATGATAGAATTCTCTAGACTACCTTCTTGATGAAGAAAATGACAAAACATAAGAAAATTCTAGAATTCCCTCATTTAAAGAGAAGGATGACTCACCACTTTTGATAGATATTCCTAGATTTGGTAATGATTACCAAAAATTCACCTTGGGAATTAACTAAGTTACTCTAAGACAAATGGAACGATCAAGAGATTCTAGAACACCTCATTAAATGCAAGGATGAGTCATCCCGCCTGGGTGTCCATCCGAAGATTTGGTAATGATGGCTTGACATTTGCCTTGGAGAAGAAGTTGGTGATTCATAAGCTTAGGTGTTCATGAAAGGTATGATCATCATTACCATAAGATTTTCCTTAGGGAACAAGTAGGCCAAGTCATCATGGCATTGTATAAATGGTCCAATAGGAATGAAACAAGTAAGCTTTCAATCATTACATTTGGCCATTAGGTGTGCCACATTTTTAAATAGGCTTGACACCTTGCAACTTAGGCTTGCCACCTAAGTATTCTAGCGGGACATTTGGAAACTTAAAATTGGATTGCTTGGCTTAGTAATGATGGCACCAATAGGCTTTAAATAGGAGGAGCCCTCTTCATTTCTTCACCTTGCGTCTCATTTCCTCATTCCTCCTCCTTGGATGCCCCCATCCTTCTCCCTTCTCTTGGCCTTGTATCCTCAATCCCTCAAGCTAATCTAAGTTGCTCTTTAAGGTTTGCCAAGGTAAGTAAGATCTATGTCTCCTCTAGGGTGGTAGTCTCCATTATCAAGCCTAGTTAGGTGCTCACCCATCAAGCTGTGGAAGGATGTTAGATCTTTTATATAGTCTTGCTCATGTTTGTGCTTGAATGTGCGCTTGAGTTATTCATGTCCGGAATGGAGCCGAGGTTCGTTCAGGTTGAGTTCATCATAAGACAAAGTCGCCCAAGCCATAAAGCATTGGTTTTGACATAAATAGGACACCGGGTCCAAGTCTCACTTGGTGCAGGAATCGCTTAAGGCCGCAAGGTCCTAAGTTGACATTGAGGCATGTCGATCTTTTGCCTTGATTGGTATGGGGATCTCCTAAATCCACGAGGTCTTGGTAAGGCACCAAGTATGCCAATCTCCATAGTTCAAGTGGACATGGGGACTTTGTGCTTGATATTGAATGAAACCGCAAGCGGAGGGTCATTCTTGATACATGTGTATTCACATTGGGATGGAGCAGAGATCCGTCAAGGTTGGGATCATCACTAAAGTGAGGTGTACCCAAGCCTTGAGGTCTTGGATTGATATTGAGGCATACCGTTTTCAAGCCTTGTCTGGTGCGGGGATTGGTACTAAGTGATTTATTGAAGTTATGGATCAAAGATCATTCCCAACATATGCATTAGTGAAGTATAAGAATTCATGAGATACACACGAATGAATGAGCTCGCCTTCGAGCCATACAAGTGTTGACTAAGAGAAAAGATAAGAACCGATTTGTGTGACGCACTTGTGTGTGTGTGCACTTAAAGAGGAAAAAGTGTCTGTCATCACATAGCATTGGCGGCGATGCCTCATTCATTGAACGTGATGCCCTGGTTGAGCCAAGAAGCCCATGAGAGTATGGGATGCCTAGCTTGAGGCTGGATACCCAGCCTTAGGCTGAAAGCCCTTGAAAGTATGGGAAATCCATTTATATGGTTAATGAACTTATTGAATATGTTACTATGTGATGTTGATAAGCTTGTTTCATAAAATAGCTTAATTGATCTGTCATCGACACCGTTTGCTAGTGTTGTACTTGTTAAGCTTTAATGATGAGATGCTTTCCTAGTAGAGAACTAGGAATTTTACTTATTGAGTTTCCTAAAAACTCACGTCAGTTTTGGGAGCTGCAGTTACGCTAAAAGAGATAGGATTTCCCTTGGCCTATGTAAGGACTTGTACTGTGATGTAAAAAGAAAAGAGGGCTCGTAGAGAAAGGGCTTGTGAAAGTCTTATTATAATATTAATCAGTGTGTTTTGTGTGATGTATGTCCCAATCTTCCAGCTATTGGTTTTATGAGGAGTTGTTTATTCACATTTATGCATGTGCATGATAACAAGATAAAAAGAATCAAGACACCAATGAGCCTGGGACGTGGCGAAAATTACTCTTGTCGCCGTGACCCTGGAAATGGAGTTGAGGTCATGACAAAATATGTGCATTTATGGACTCAATTTCATCAAAACAAATTTCAGACCAGTGCGGGATAGATTGTCTTATGTTTAGATCTAAGTGATTTTGACCTAGCTAAAATATGTCTAAAATTTTGGAAAAAAAAATACAGGACATGCACAACACTAATATGAGCAACTTTCATGAATGAAAGTTATTCTAGAATTCAACAAAAAAATCAATACAAAAATTGCAAAATCAGATATCAATATGGAATAAATTGACCTAGACTTGGATTTGAGTAGATTTGACCTAGTTAAACACATCCAAAATCATAAAAAAAGTTGCAAAATATTCAAAAAATGATTTGGAACAAAACTCACAAAAAAATTTTGTCAAAAAATGACCACGAAAGTCAGCACAAAAATAGCAAAGATGGAAGGCGGAACAAAATAAAAGTGAAAAAAAACCCAAAATACTGTAGAATTGCTCATCTTTGAAGGTATTTTTTGAGAGTTAAATGACACTCGATTGGGGCATGCGACCTATCATTTTGAAGCTCAGGATGTCTATTATCTAATCTTAAGAGGACTTGAGTTGAAATAAGGTTATTTAGGATCTCGTTTTGGTAAAAACAATAACCTAGATACAAACATACAAAAATCTAGAATAGACTCAAGAACACGATCATGAACAAATTACTGCAGCATTTATGATCATTGATTTTAAGCATGTAAAAGTTCTTAATCTTGAATCCTAGCCTTGATTGACTAACTCGATCTTGCTTCATCAGATTTGAGTTTCGAATAGTTACCTTTGTCGCGATTTTCGTCGGTTTTTATCGCGATCAATCGGATCAAAACACTAGAACACTTTTGAATCTCCACAGACTGTTGAGGATCAGAACTAAATCGCTTAGGATCTCAGAATGTCCGTTAACCTCTAGCTAGGTTGCCGGAACCACCGATCCAAGTTGGATCGGCTATCGATGCCGAGAGGGGAGCTAGGTCGATCGGATAACTCCTGATCAAAACCTAGTCAATCTTTAGCTACAAATAGATTAGCAAGGAGAAGGAGATGGCCGCGGGATTGAGCCGCAGCTAGCAAATCGTCAGCGTGAGGCCGGCGAGCCTAAATCGATGATGAACCGCTTTGGTTCGCAAGGAATGGGAGAGAGAGAGAGGGATTGGTTTAGGTGGGAAAAATAGAGAGAGGAGAGAGAGAGGAGAGAGAGAGAGAGAGAGAGAGAGAGAATAGGTTTTGTGCCAAATGAGCCCCCTTTGAAAATGGATGAACATTTCATTTATATACTCCTCACATTAAGCGATTTCGACCGTCAAATCAATTTCAAAGGCTCCATTATAATTTTGAGGTGTTGGGTAATTGATATGGTGGGTTTGATTTGCAAAAAACCAAGCCAAAATCGGGAATTGAGTCAAAATATTCAATTAGGGGTTAATTTGCAATTTGACGAAATTTGACGAACAATTTATAAAATTTGGGAAATTGAAGGTGCAGAAGTGAAATTGACATTGAGAGGGCTCTAGAACCGGTTGTCAGAGGCCAAGAACCTTCCTACAAGAGCTTGAACCGACTAGTCCCATCGATGGTCGATCAGACCAATTCGGCCCATTTGGTCGGATTTTGATCGGTTCTTGACCGGTTTGGTTAGTTTTGGCTATTTTGTCCACTTGAGACCCCTATGGTTCTAAAATGTATGCAATTTAGTCCCTAAATGACCAAATTGAAAATGAATTTTATCATTTTTTAAAGAAGAAATTGGCCAATTAAGATGCAATTAAGCTAATCAAACCTTATGAACAGGATCTAGGGGTCTTTTATTGACCTAATTAAATGATTATCATGAAAGACAACGAGTCGAAATGATAGGTGCTTTGAATTGGGCCTAAAGGGCTAAAATTGTAAAGTTTTCAATTCAATGGGCAAAATTACAAATTAACTAAAATTGAACTCAATTAGTGTCATAATTGTCATATCTAATGAGTTACCCATATGTAAGATCACTTATCATATTCAAATTGACTTTTCAAATTGACCTTGAATTGAAGCGCTCGAGCTTAGGTAAAAAATACATCTAGGCCTAATATTAAAATTTGATCTATATTCATGAAGTTAAACTATAACGATGAATGAGTCAATTTGAATTTTGTCGATTGAAGCTTAATTGCTTGATTTTCTATTGCCTAGGAGGATAAAATTCTTCAAATTGATTAGTTTTAGTATAAATTTCACAAAATCGATTTCAAATTTAGACTTATCTTAAGGAAATGAGTGAGAAACAATTGTCCATTCGCAAGCTATGAATCATCAATTTTGGTCCCCTAATGAAGGCTCAAAATGGCAATTCGTATTTTGATTTGATAAATTGCGAAATTAAATACTTAAGCAGATTTCGGATAATCCCTAAAGCAAATGTTAAATAAAGAACTACTCCTAATTAAGACTAGAATAAAAGTAATTTTATTTTTGGTCGATGTAGAACCAAAAATTTAAAAAAATTCAAAAATCAAGGTTCCTAATCGAATTTTGTGAAATTTTTGACACAAAAGCCAAATTAGCATTAAAAGAAATATATTTGTGTGTTTTAATTTTTTTATTTTTTATTTTGATTTTTTTTTGTTAATGGTTTAACCATACTAAAAGGTTGATTTTTTTGTCATATTTTTTAATTTTCAAGAAATTCATTTAATAAAAGTGAAAGTAAAGCTAAATGAGATTTTTTGGGTAAAAAAATCAATTTTTGACCCGGGTTGACTTATTGGTCAACCATTTGACCAATAAGTCACCCGAAAGTCAACCATTTGATCTTTTTGGATTTTTCTTGAAAATGAGCTAGAAATTACTTAAAAGTGATAGTACAAAAGAAAGAAATGAAAAATGACACTTTTTGGTCAAGAGATGGGGCTCCGTCACAATTAGAAGCCCAAATCTCGATTTTGTTACATTTTAATGACACATTGACTAAAAATCAAGTGTCAACAGTAGCCTTTAAAATCAAATTTTAACCATTAGATCAAAATTTCGATCGTTGGATCGAATCGACGGCCAAAATTGCTCGATTTTGAAACGGTATATATACCCATTTTCCTCCATTTTTCAAGGGAGGCTCACTTGCACAATATACATTCTCTCTCCTTAGATCCACTCTTTCTCTCCTCTCTATTTTGGCTCAAAAAAAAAAACTCTCGTTCCTCTCCCTATCTTCTTTGCTCGCGGATCGGTCCCCCTCTGCTGCGCCTAGTGGCCGATCAACATCTGAAACCTCCCTCCATCCTTGCTATTGTTCGTTGGAGCTTCGTGGCCATCTAGCATTCATGCCTGGCTTTGCTTCTCCGATTGATCCAAAAGCTGATGGTTTCGGCTTCAGTTAGCTAGATCAATTAAATTGGCGACGGTCCTAGGCAAATATGATCATTACCGATCGAATCCTTGAAGATTCCTCGACTTAGCTATGGTCGGGGATTGGCAAATCGATTGGCGGATCAATTGGCGAAATACCTCCAATGATTTGTTTTCTTATCGGTGGTCAAAAGCCGGTCCGAATAGGACCGGATCTATCCCTAAGCTAAACTAGCCATCATCAGAGGTTCTTGGAAGCATCGCTCACTCCCAATCAAGCCTTTAGATGATGTTTGACTTGGTCTTGATTAGGATCTATTGAATCAATCACTAATTCATTGCTGGTGGTCAAGATCTTCTTGCTAGTGAATCGAAAACTGGTCTAGCCGAATCTGCCGAGGCTTGCGTTTAATATCAGGGATATGTGTTATGCTTAAATGATTTTTGATTAGTTGTTGAAACTCGATTGTGAATGAATGTTCTTGAATGTACTTGAACGGTTGTAGTTGATTTAGCTTGAATTTGCAATTTTGTAGCTATAGGATTGATATGATGGTTTGGTCAAAATGAGGTCTGAAATGACCTTATTTCAACTCAGGTCCTTGTAGACTTTCAAAATACACATCACTAGCTTCGAATCGATAGGTCACATGCGCCAATCGAGTGTTGTTTGACCTTCAAAAAATGAGCAATTCTGCAAAAATTTAAGTTAGTTTTCATTTTGTTATTATTCAGCCTTTTGTCTTTTCTATTTTTGTGCAATTTTCTATGTTGATTTTTGGAGGAACTTTCCTTCATTAACCAGGTCAAAACCACTCAGATATGAGCTTAGGTCAATTTGCACTATGTTGATTTCTGATTTTTTTCATTTTTGTACTGATCTCTATGTTGATTTATGGAGGGACTTTCTCAATGAAAGTTGCTCATAATTGTGTGGAGAATACCTTATAATTTCGTCGGAATTTTTGGATGTGATTCTAGGTCAAAATCACACTATTCTGAATTGTGTTTTAGTGAAATTGAGTCTATAAATGAGTTTGTTTGGTCTCAAATCCTTCATTAAAGATGAAATACATGCTATATGTATTCAATTGATGCATAATTTGCAAAGTTTTGATGTTGTCTAGTGTGTCAATTGAATGAGTTAATGTGAAAAGGTGCCATAGCAATATAAAACTTAAATATACACCTTTGTTTTGCCATTTTTACTATGCTTCATGTGATTATAATTAGGTTTCAAACTCTAAACAAAAAAAATATTCCTCATTATGTGTTCTATATGTGGGATTTTTCATTGGATTTTTTATGTCTCGAGATAGCTAAAATCAAGCCTATTTTGTGGAGTTAATGCTGAAATGAAACCTGATTGTATATACACATTGTCATGTTTGTTTAAGTCATATAGAGTCTAAATCTTGCTATTATGCCTTCATGACAATTGAACTGCATGTTGTAAGGTTTGCATACATGTTTAGGCTATATCATTTGAGCATCATTTCGCATGTTAAATTTGTGTCATAAAAGTGTTCATCGCATTTATGAGTCCCAAGCATATCATTAGGGATCTTGAATCGTTTCATAATGTCATTGAATTGTATGACATTTTTGTATGCTAATTTAAGATTAGATGATTATCAAAATTTTCCATTGCATCCAATCCTAAGTTCCATGTGATTCCTTCATGCCGTTTATGCATTATTTGAATGATTTTGAGGTTTTCTAATGCATGTTTGTGTGTGTGTGTGTGTTTTTTTTTTAAAGTTACTAACACGTGCACCTTTAGAGATCTCGATTTTAGGGTATCAAATTGACTTAGTTTGGAGTAGATTATTTTTAGGAAGTTATAAGATACACTTAGAGGTTTACAATGCCATGAGTTTCACATAGGTCATTCATTGTTTGGACCACTTTGCATTTTTCTTTTTTATACTTGTCACGACCTAAATTTCGAGTGCACTACCTAGGATTTAGGTTAATAGACTACTAAATTTCAAACTTAGCTCGAGCTCTCCCAAGCCCATATCAATTCGCGACTTAGGTTTCTGTTTTTTAACATGCGAATAAATTTTATTTAGGAGTCGCCACTAATCAATTTATGGTAGGTTGATTAGATACCTAAGTAAAATAATGAGAGAATTATTTTACTCTTACAAACCAGAGACTTTGGGTACGAGAACTTGGTTACACTAGACTTCTCTAATGCCCTTTCGGTATCATTTTTTTTTTCAAAAATGTTTTTGCAGGTAGCTTGGATTAATTTTAATCTAAATTACTATCATGTAATGAGGTGATCACACGGATGCTCAATAATTATTAAATACTCAATGAATTAAATAAATTGTACCAAAAAATAAACACACAAAACCAGCAATTATTTTTTTTGTTTTTTATTTTTATCTTGAAATCAGAATTTTACCACGTAACATGCACTTAAACTATGTGACCTAATTTTACTAATAAGCAATTGAATGAACCTATTATGCAAACAATTTGACATCCACCTAATTTTTATATATTTTTTATTAAAATTCAGAATTAATAAAAACCCTAATTAAACTATCGAAAATGAATAATTTTCTAATTTATTTTAGGGACTAATTTGAATTAAACCCTATCCTATCTTAGAAAACTATTTTTTTTTCTATTCAATTTAAATAATGGAGTCCTATTTATCCTAACATGCAATCTAATGCAATACAAGATTTTTGATTTTTTTAATTATATTTTTCAACGTTTTTCAAGACAAGCAATTATCAAATAAACATTATATCTAAACTAATCAAGAAATTCATAAAATAAAGGATTAAAATAATCGAAAAAAATAGTCCGTTATCTCACGGATTAAATTAATGACTATTTTAACCCTAAAGATCACAACATATAATAAAGTTCAAAATAATTAAAAATTTGATCCGCAATCTTATGGAACAAATTAATAATTATAATGATTTAAAAATTAAAATACTATCAAAATGCCCCAAAATTAATATAATTATAAAATTGATCCGACGTCTTACGGATCAAATTAATAATTACAATAATTTTGGGCAAAACCCCTGTGGATAATGCTTACAAGATTTATGAAATGAATATCGACATCCAATATTACAATTTAAATAACTTAAAAGTGCTATAAAATAAAATAAATAAATAAATAAATAAAACTAAACTACCCATGGAGGGGCTCAAGGAGGACAACAATGTCGATGAGGAAGCGGATCGCAAGTGGAGGCGGTGCGGTAACGCGGTGTCAGCGAGGTCAAGAGTGGCGGGTTTCGGCCACCAGGCGAGCAGGGGCAAGTGCGACATTCGGTGGCGGCGGAAGCGCTCGGGTGCTCGTAGCTATGGAGGCACCATCGTCGGAGTTCGGGGGCGCTCGGCTTCGCTGTTTTAGGCGTGTCAGAGGTGGCGCGGTGGCTAAGTGGGGCTCGAACGGAGGTACAGGCGGAGGCAAGCGACGTCTGCAGAAGCGGAGGTGTGGGCAGAAGTGCTGTGACCGGCGGGCGGGTTGTTGCGGGTGCTTGAGCAAAGGGCAAAGGTGCAGTGGCAGCGGAGATGGCGCGGGCAGTGGTGCTCGGAGATCGGCTGAGGGTGGCTTGAAGCGGCGGTGACCGGTGACTCGACTGCCAGCATTGGGTTGCAGGGGGCCGCTACTGGTGCTTGTGGGTTGCAGCGGTGACGAGCTCAGTGGCGTCGCGAGAGGCGGACGGCAACAAAGGTGCGGTGGTTGGCAATTTGTTGACAAAGCAATGGTGATGGTAGGCAAGCGGAGGAGCGGAGGCTTCTGGCATCGGGCAAAGCGGAGCAGTGATGGTGGAGATCTGGTGAGCAGCGGAGGTCGAGCACTCCGCGGAGAAGACGAAGCAGCCCCTTTCTTCTTTTTTTTTTTTTTTTTTTTCTCTCTCTCTCTGCCACACGTCCTTCTCTGTCTCTGTACTCTGTCTCTGTTGTTTCCCTTCCGTAGACGTAACTTTTCCTTCTTTTTTGACTTATTATTCTTCAAGAGAAACCGAAGGAAAATGGGCTCAATGGAAGAAATGAAAACAAGTTTTTTCTCTCTCGATTTCTTCTGCATTCGCTCCTCCCCTCGGTCACGAAAATAGTGGTTCTCCTTATAGAGAAAACCTCTACTTACCTTTAGAAAGTTCAAAGCTACGCTTCCTTGATTGTGGGGATTAATGGATTTTAGCTCCGATTTGCCACCGCAAATTAGCACTTCTTTTCACTCACATTACCAAAAACGCATCCAAGTTCATTCTTGATTTTGCAAACAACTCACTTGATAAGTATCACTCCTCAATACTTTCCCTTCCATTTATCAATTTAGCCGTTATTCTCACTGATTTTGGGTTTGGTTTCCATTTTGACTTTCTATTCACAGAGTTGAATATTTGTCAAAGTAGGAATAGTTAGTTAGAATCCCCACCTTCCATGCATAATCAATCAGATTGATTTTTTTTATTTTTTATTTGCTCTGATGCAATTTTTATTTTATTTATTTATTTAGGGGATAAAATTAATCCCTAATTTTTATGCAATAAATCAAAGACTGGATTGTCAAAATTTAGGTGTCAATAGTACTAGATCAGAATTTAGATATGGGATCAAATTCGGATCCATGTTCTAACCTTTGTTTGGACAAACCTTTAACATTTTTGGTTTATTTTTTCTATAAGGATTATGCACTTGATCTCTTAATAATACTTGTTTATCATTATGTTGGCTATGTTATGCAAAAATAGGGTCATTTTTAGACCTGTTTTGATAGGACAAATCCTTGCGATATTCACTGAATGTCCTATTGTTTTGACAATTTTTTACATTCTATTGCTTGTTTTTTTATTTTTGTAAAATCATGTATAACCCATTTAGGAAAAATTTCTTCAAAAAAGTTGTTCGTTATCATGTCATGCATGTTAAGGAATTTTGTCATTGCCAAATTGTTATTAGGCTTTACTCAATTTTACTGTTTTTTACATCCCTATTATGAAATTTCTAGATATGAACTTGAGTGTGATTGTTTAGGTAAACTTCCTAAGTTAGTTTATGCATGAACCTAGGTCATTCCATCTTCATGCAAGTTGATTTAAACGCCTCGATATCCATTGTCAAATGATTTTTAACAAGTTTTCTTTTTAAATCAAATTCAAAAATACTTTGGTACATATGATGTTTTTGAAAACCATTTACTAAGAAAGTGTTCTTCGAAGCTCGATTTGGCTTAAGGAAGAGTCGTGGTTCGGACCATATTCAAAATGTTTGCGACGCTTTTGAGTGCATTTATGTGAGCCCCGAGTTAGCCTTGCAATTGAATGTTTTCCATAGCCTAAATATTCCTTAATCCGAAATAGTTTTAAAATTTTTCTTAAATCCTGATTTGATAATTGTGAAAGTCATGGTTTGAATTGTATTTAGAATGCTTGCGACGCTTGTGAGTGCATTTATGCAAGTCCTAGGCTAGCCTTGATAATTGAATGTCTTTCTTAGTTGAGACATCACTTTGTCTCAAAAATTTTCGTGGATGATTTCGAAAGATATTTTTGAAATATCACATGTACCCCTCATACATACAATCACTTTATTAACTTAGAACTGCATGTGTTTGTGATCCCACCCTTGTTTGAGAAAGAGGCTATGGAATTATTGCTTCAAGCAATGCTTCGTGACCTTTTCGAGAAGATGTATAATCATACTTGTATTAACTTTGCCGCATCAGTGGAGTTGGATGAACACCTTGAGGGGATCAGGCGAGAAGGAAGGATAGTTGAGATCATGAATCATAGGTATGCCCCGAAGAAAGACAAAGAGTCGGTTGTGGAAATTGCTTATATAAAGAATTCCTTCTCCCAAAGAATATATGATCCTCCTACTTGTAAATCTGTTATGGAGGTTGGGATTCTTCCCAAAACTTTGATCATAAAGGAAAAGCCCCACAAAGGTAATTTACTCAATTTCCTAGACCCATGTCTCGCTACTTCCGATGATGCTTGAAAGTCATCTTGTGGTGAGAGAAATCCTGAGGGATAATCAACCAAAGTTCCCTGGGTTTGACGTTAATAAAACGTGCAAGTATCATATGGGAGAAAAGGGTCATCACATGGATAACTACTTTGTACTCTGTCAGACTCGGGTCCACCACTAAACCGCCAGGAGGATTTGCCGTGCCTTTTTCCAAAAGCAACCTCCAGCACCAACATAGGGGCCTCAAATTTCGGTATGGGAACTTCTCTCTATCCATTTCACTCACGACGGTACCATGATCTATATTGATGGGGCACCTTATGGGATAAACCCTCATCCATCCAGACAACGGACCTTCTGAGTTCATAGACCCATCCCCCAAGGTTCCCATGAAGCGAAATATAAGATACTTGCTCGGTGACCTTCTTCGGTTGGCCAAAATGCTCAGGAGGTATAGCCATCTAGGGACTTATAAACTCCAACAAGGAAGGAAATACACCCCAAGGGCTGCCTAAGCACAAGCACAAATCAAAGGACTTACCTTTGCCTCAATTCATTCCTGCAAGTCAGTACAATTTATAAAATCACCTAATCATTTCAATTCGATTCACATCAAACATCGATCGGTCGACTCATTCGACTCCATACCATCAATACCATCCACACAATTCGATTAATTCAAACATTACTCACCCTATGTTGACAATAGATGGTATAGCTTATCGAAACTAGTACAATATACTACTCACTCTAAGTTGATATATCAAGGCCCTTAAGCTGATATAATATACTGATATTGCTCACTCAAAGCTGATAAATAATATCGTTCACTCTAAGCTGATAATGTATACTGCTCGCGCTAAGTTAATATATCAAGGCCCGTAAGGCTGATATAGTATACTAATAATGCTCACCAAAAGCTGCTAAGGTATACTACTCACTCTAAGCTGATAAAGTATATTGCTAACTTTAAGCTGATATATCATAGCCTATAAGCTGATATAGTATACTATTTTCACCAACTGAGAATTTTACCATTTTCATCATTCCTGATAAAAATAATCGTGTGTGGGTACACGGTCGACTTTAGCCAAAATACAATATTTTCCTTTTTAAAAAATTGCACAATTTAATAGTCCATAAACACATTTTTGGCATTGTAAACCTATGCCTAGTGTTTCCCGATTAAATATTGAAAATACTCAATTTTGGGATAAAATCCCAAAATTACAAATTCCAATCAATTAGCACAATATAAGATTCAATTAAATAAATCAATCACACCATTGTAATCAGCATGAAATTCTAGTCACCGGCTATCCTGCTCTAATTTTCGAAAAATAATAATTAATTAAATAATTACCAAAATTAATTAAATAAATACCAAAATACAAACTTAGGCCATAAAAAGCCTAATTAAATATCAAAACAGGTCCGGAAAATTTCGAACATATCTAGATAAATAATACAATTTATCCACTTGCTAATTGCACTACTCCAACCACCTAACATGTAATATTAAACAACTAAATTGCTAATCCATTCTAACTAATCACATAATCCCTAATTAACCTAAACTAATCAACCCTTAAGAATAATTAACTCCCTAAGCAAAGTTTAGTGAGTAAACTCATCGGTTTTGAATTCCAATGAGTTCACGAGGACGCGAGACGGAGATAAATGATAAACTCAAGCGATGGCACCAAGCGACGCTCGAAAGTGGTCCAAAGTGGGCCCCGAAGCTTCAAGACCCTTGCTGGTTCAGCTTGTGCTCTAAGGACCGAAGGGCTGCTCGGCTTGGCTGAAACGGTAAGGCTAATAGACTAAAGGCCAGGCGGGTTACTCCGGCAGCAGGCAATGGCTGAATGGCGGTGGTGCGGCTTCCAGGCAGAGCTACGGCGGTCGAATAGTGAGGAACACAGTGAGAGGAGCTCGGACACAGGCGGTGCAATGGCTGGTTTGCCCGGGAGCTTAGGCGTGCGACAAGCGGCGGCCTCGGACAGCAAGGGGGCTAATGCTCGATTTTCCCGTAAATTTTGGGAGGTCACTGGTCTAGAAATGGAAAGGTCGAACGAATGGACAAGAAGGGGATAGCCAAAAGCCTTAAGGGTCCCTCTAAGCTTCACCTTTATCCTCTTGTCTCCTTGAAGAGGCCCCACCATGGATGGGCTGGCTTCCTCAGCCAAAAGTAGACCAACAAGTTTGCTTAGGAAGCCTTGGAAGAGGTCCAAAATGCTGAGGGACGAAGGGCTACGAATTTTGCACAAATACACAACAATTCTATTAAATTCCCCTTCGATTCCCACCAAATTTAGCTCAATTTGTCGTTAAAAAATCCAACCAAGGTGTCCACAATCAAATTAACATTTTTTCTCGCTAGTAGAACCAACTTGCATTCCAAAAATGCAATAAAAAATGGTCCCCTAAATTTTCCAGTCGAAAACGAGCCTTATATCCTATTTTTGCCAAAAATCTCAGTTTGTAGAAAAATCTTTGGAGGATGAGTCGACGTTCCTAAAATGACTCGTGACATAGTAAAAGTTTCAATTTTTGAAATTAAATTCAAATTCGTGGTTAATTTCAATTTGGCGCGATTTTAGCGTGACCTAGTCCACCAGGTAGCTTTTAGAAATTTTTGATGCAATTGACTTGTAATCAATTTGTTTCGAGTTACATTGTACATCTTCGACACTTTGGCGACTTTCAGTGATCATGAAAATCTTGAGGTTTCAAATACGGACATAGGGTACCAAAATGATAGAAAAATCGGTCTAATGCCAATCGACAATAATTTTGCAATTTAGTGGAATCACCTACTTTTAGCCACACATCTCAGTCGAATCAACCTATCTCCGATCTCTAATCGATCTTTACTGTGCCATAATGATTTCTACAGATGACCACGGTCGAGTAGTCGATTCCTGGCCGAATTCTCAAGTCTATTTCGTTAAAATCCCTAATGATTTCCCCAGATAGTTTAGTCGATTCCTGGCCTGATTCATTCAATTGAAAACATAACTGAATTTTCAGGATGTCACAACTCTTCCCCTCTTATAAAAATTTCGTTCTCGAAATTTAAACCATTAC
The DNA here is from genome assembly GCF_016545825.1 of Eucalyptus grandis. NCBI lineage: Eukaryota > Viridiplantae > Streptophyta > Magnoliopsida > Myrtales > Myrtaceae > Eucalyptus > Eucalyptus grandis. The sequence continues at coordinate 41,050,299 of NC_052619.1, forward strand.
AATTCTTTAAATAAAAATGTGGGGGTACAATCGTCTCATCGACTCTTCACTCTCCCAGGTTGTTCCTCAGTGCTGTGGTGTTGCCAGGCCACTTTGACCAACAGGATTGTCTTGGTATGTAGAATTTTTTATTTCCAATCCACAATCTAAACCGGGCTTTCCACGTACAACACACCTTTCATCCACATCTAATTCCTTAAAATAAAGCACATAGGTCCGGTCACGCTCGTACTTCCTCAACATCGACATGTGAAAGACGTTGTGCACTTGCGCCAGTCTCAGCAATAATGCAAGACGATACGCTAGGATCCCAATTCTCTTTAGAATCTCAAAGGGACCTACGTACCTTGGACTCAGCTTTCCCCTCTTGCCAAAGCGTGAAGTATCTCTCATCGGTGACACCTTTAGAAAAACGTGATCACCAACTTGGAATTCTAATGGTCTCTGACACTTATCTGCGTAGCATTTTCTGGCCGTTTTGGGCGGTCTTTAATCTGTTCCTGATGATAGCAACTGCCTCCACTGATTGTTGGACTAACTCTAGGCATGTGATCTTCCTTTCCCTGACTTCATCCCAACATACTAACGTTCTACACGCTCTGCCATACAATGCCTCGAAAAGAGTCATCTGAATGCTCTGCTGGTAGCTTTTGTTGTAGGCAAACTCAACAAGATGAAGCTATTCCTCCCAGCTTCCCTTGAAATCTAACACGCAATCTCGCAGCATGTCTTCGAAGGTTTAAATGGTCCTCTCAGACTAGCCATCCGTCTGAGGATGATTTGCCGTACTGTACTGCAGCTTCGTCCCTAAGACAACCTGCAAACTCTTCCAAAAAGCAGCTGTGAATCTCGGGTCTCAATCTAAAGTTATTGTCACCAGCACTCCACGCAGATGAACAATTTGACGCACGTACAACTCTGCGTGCCTATCCAAATCAAGGTCCTTCCGTACTATAATGAAATGAGCCAACTTTGTCAGTCTGTCGACCACTACCTAAATGGAATCATTATCTCTCTGACTCCTCGATAAGCCTGTCACAAAATCCATTGTGATATACTCCCATTTTCACTCTAGAATTTCAAGAGGTTGTAGGAGCCCTCCCGGATTACAATGATGTGTCTTCACTTGCTGACACGTTAGACACTTAGCAACATACTTGACAATGTCCGCCTTCATACTAGACCACCAATAGTGTTGATGCAGATTCTGATACATCTTCGTACTGCCAGGATGAATGTTGTAACTACTACGATGAACTTCTAATAAGATCTCCTCTCTACGTTCTGCATCGTCAGGTACACACAATCGTCCCTGGAACCTCAGTGTTCCATCCTCAGAAATCTAAAAATAAGCATTTCTCTTACTGATATCCTCTTGCAAAATCTTCTGAACATCTAGGTCTGTTGGCTGAAGTGCCTTGATCATGATCTGAATATTCGGCTCAATTATGAAGGTGACCATAAGATTCAAATGGTGGCCTACCTCGAATTTGAAAACCAAATCTCAAGCTCTCTCGAGTAAATTCCAATCCTTAACCAGCATATGTGTGATTGAAGACTTCCGACTCAAAGTGTTGGCGACCTTATTTGCTTTCTCAGGGTGATACAAAATATCACAATCATAGTCCTTCAGAAGTTCCATCCAGCGATGATGTTTCATATTTAACTTCTTTTGAGAGAATAGGTACTTGAGACTTTGATAGTTAGTGAAGATTTGGAATCTTTCTCTACACAAATAATGTCTCCAAATCTTCAGAGCGAAAATGATTGCTGCGACTTCCAAGTCATGTGTCGGGTAGTTCTATTCATGAGATCTCAACTAACGGGAGGCGTATGCAACAACCCTACCATGTTACATCAGCACGCAACCCAATCCTCTGAATGACGCATTATTGTAGATCTCGTATCCTCCAGGACCAGATGGAATGGTCAACACAGGTGCAGTAATCAACTACTGCTTAAGCTCTTGGAAACTACGCTTGCACTTGTCTATCCACACAAACTTTTCTTCCTTCTTCAACAGGCTAGTTAACGGCGATGCTAATGCTGAAAATCCTTCCACAAACCGTCTTTATAGCCTGCTAAACCCAAAAAACTTATGATCTCTGTCACTGTAGTCAGTCTTGGCCAATGGATCACTACTTCAATCTTGGCTGGGTCCACGGAGATTCCTTCACTTGAAATCACGTGATCTAGGAACGCAACACGATTCAACCAAAACTTGCACTTACTAAACTTGGCATACAACTCATGAATCCTCAGAGTCAGCGATACCATTCTCAAATGTCTCTCGTGTTCCTCAGCACTTCTCAAATATACTAGAATATCATCAATGAACATGATCACAAACTAATCCAAGTATTCCTTAAACACTCGGTTCATCAAATCCATAAAAGCATATGGAGCGTTTGTTAAACCAAACGACATTACAGTAAACTCATAATGGCCGTTTCGAGTATGAAACGCTAACTTTAGTATATCCTTATTTATTATCCTTAACTGATAATACCCTGTCCTCAAGTCGATCTTTGAAAGTATCGACGCTCCTTGTAACTGATCAAACAAGTCGTCGATCCTCGGGAGTGGATACTTGTTCTTCATCATCACCCGATTGAGTTGATGATAGTTAATGCACAGACGCAACGAACCATCTTTATTCTTCACGAATAGAATTGGTGCTCCCCAGGGTGATGCACTGGGATGTATGAATCTCTTGTCCAACTACCTTCAGTTCTTTCAACTTAGATAACGCCATCTGATAAGAAGCCTTAGAAATTGGCTCTGTCCCGGGTGCTAACTCGATCATGAACTCAATCTCTCTCTCTGGCGGTAGGCCTAGCAACTCCTTCGGGAATACATTTGGAAATTCTTGTACTACTGCAATATCTTCAATCTTTAGCTCCTCAACTATCGTATCCACGATAGTTGCTGGGTAACCTTGACAACCCTTACTTAACAAACGGGTTGCCTTAAGCGACAAGATCAGAGTAATCAAGGGTCCTCCTCAACTCCCAACAAACTCGAAACTTTCACCCTCTAATGGATTAAACAGAATCAATTTACGATAGCAGTCCATCTTAGCTCGTTGCTTAGTGAGCCAATTCATGCCAATTATCAAATCAAAATCATACATGGCTAGGACTAATAAGTCTATCCTCCCCTCTCGCCCACCAATCGTTAACTTGCAACCAGAACAACCTAATGTAGACAACACCTTATCCTTTAATAGTGTAGATATCTTAACCACTGACTCCAGCAACTCAAGACTTAATCCTATCAGCTTAACATATTGCTCAGCAATAAAAGAATGAGTTGCGCCATGGTCGAATAAAGCATAAGCAGCATAGTCGTTCAGCGAAACCATACTTGTAATCACATTAGGCGCGTCCTCTGTCAGACCTCTTGTGATAGCATACACTGTCCCTTGAGCTGGGGGTTTAATCTGTCCACCCTGTGGCGCGTTTTACTATGCGAATCCCCTGATCTGACCCATTGGTGGCGGCATCGGTAATTGTTGTTGTCTTCTTGGTCTTCTAGGATAATCTCTAGCCATGTGACCCTGCTGGCCACATTCAAAACAAGCGCCCGTCCTCCGAGGGCACGAAACTGTACCATGTTGCCTTCCACAGAAGTGACACACGCCATTTTGACTTAGCATTGACTTGCCAATTCCACCTATCCTATTGGGTGGAACTTGGAATCTTCCTCCAGTCATGGGTTTCTTCCCAAACTAGTTCTTGTCTCTGTTCGAAGTAAACCTCGATCCAAACGAGGCAGCTTGTTCATTTTGATCTTTCTCTATCAGTTGAGCTCGTTCATAAAGGTCGTTGTAGTTCTTTAGATTTAATGGCACCAGCAGGCTTCTCACTTCCAGTCTAAGCCCATCTTTAAACCTTGTAGCTCGGTTTACCAGATTCTTAACTAGTTCGGGAGCGTACTGCAATAGTTCAGCGAACTTCGCTTCATACTGATCTACAGTCATTGAACCTTGGCGAAGGAGCAGAAATTTTGCCATCTTCAGTTCTCTGGCACTATCAGAGAAGTACTTGTTGTTGAAGACTTCGACAAAGGTGTTCCACTCTGGGACTACACCTTTTGGGGAATACTACTCCTTAGGTGGCTCTCCACCAAGTACTCGTAATTCTTTGCATTTGGTAGGTTGCAAGGACTACCTTCTCCGCCTCAGTGCACATTAGCAATGCAAAGGCCTTCTCTAAGCCTTGAATTCAAAGTGCTACAACTTCGAGGTCTCCTGCTCTAGTCAACCTCGGTGGGTTTAGCTTTAAAAACTGTTCCACCAACTTATGCATCGGTCTCCCAACGACCACGTTCCCTAGTGGAACCTCAGCAGGTGTGGCGACAGGTGTGGCAAGAGTGTCGGTAGCATCCGCGGCAGCTATGGTAGCAATGGCTAAAGCGGCAGCACTGGCAGCTTGAATCTAAGCCTTATGATCCATCCTATTTTCCAACATCTCTAGCACCTGCATGATCCTAGCGAACCTTGGATCATTAGGGGCTACTACCCCAGCACTAACAGAAGGTGGTGCTACTCCACTAGTGCTAGCCTGAGCTAGAGCTCGACCACGACTTCCTGGGTATCGACCCTCGTCGGTGTCCTACCCACAATAATAGGTCCTATTGTACACTTTCTAGGAGTCCTATGCTCCTGATTACTTATGACTCAAGCTTTCTACTAAAACCTGCCTTCCAATTCCACATCGAATTAGAAGTTGAGTGATCATCAACAAACAATTTACCAACCAACTATCACAAACATGCACCAACATGAAATAAAGGCCATTCCTACTAACTATCCCATAAACCGTCGCACCTTATCACTCCAAACACTAACCTTGCTCCGATACCACTTAAATGGGGATGTCATGCCTCAATCCTCCGAGCGCATGCCCATCCCTCGGTGGTCGATTAAATTGCGACGTCCCAAGATGCATCGCTGACCCATTCATTTTAAATGCGCATGTGGAGGCGAATAAATAAATCCCCAGACAACAACAAGATGGGATAGAAAAGCAAGGCCACAAAATTTTCAAACCACAACACACTTATATACATATATCAAACTATGTCATATACAATAATAGCCGATATATACAAGGTCTGCAAAAAGAGGGGTCTAGAGTGCTATAGATCTTCTAAGCATTCGAGTCTTCAACTGAATACTCCGAAGATCCTAGATCCAACAGACTCGGGTCCACCATTGAACCGTTAGGAGGATCTGCGGTGCCTTTTCCAAAAGCAACCTCTAGCACCGATATAAGGACCTTAGATTCCAGTATAAGATCTTCTCTCTATCCATTCCGCTCACGACGGTACCATGATTTATATTGATGGGGCACCGTATGGGGTAGACCCTCATCAACCCATCCCCTAGGGTTCCCATGAAGTGGAAAATAAGATATGCTCAGTGACCATTTTTCAGTTGGCCAAAACACTCGGGAGGTACAACCATCTAGGGACCTGTAAATGTTATCTCACAACGGGGTGAGATGACGTCTCAGCAAGTCCATCCCCTAAACTCCAACAAGGAAGGAAATACGTCCCAAGGGCTGCCTAAGCACAAACACAAATCAAAGGACTTACCTTTGATTGAGTTCCTTCCTGTAAGTTAGTACAATTTATAAAATCACCCAATCATTTCAATTCGATTCACATCAAATGTCGATCAGTCGACTCACTCGACTCCATACCATCAATACCATCCACACGATTTGATCAATTCGAACATTACTCACCTTAAGCTGACAACATATGGTATAACTCATCGAAGCTGGTACAGTATCCTACTCACTCTAAGCTGATATATCAAGGCCCTCGGGCTAATATAGTATATTGATAATGCTCACTCTAAGCTGATAAAGTATAATGCTCATGCTAAACAAATATATCAAGGCCTGTAGGCTAATATAGTATACTGATAATGCTCACCAAAAGCTGCTAAGGTATACTATTGACTCTAAGCTTATATATCCAGGCTCATAGGCTGATATAATATACCGATTATGCTCACTTTAAGCTGATAAAGTATATTGTTCACTCTAAGTTGATATATCAAAGCCCGTAGGCTTATATAGCA